>NC_134037.1:126997480-127164980 GCF_965140245.1 Athene noctua | reverse complement strand
TCTATGAAAAATTAGGAAATCTGCTTGACATCAGGAAATCTGACACTTGTCTGCTCTAACATCTGTAAGTGCCAAAGCCGTATAACCTAGTAAGAGGGGGATTTTTTTTTCTTTTTAGAAAGGTAAGTCTATTTTTCTTCTTCTTGCCAGATATAAAAATCGTGGTTAGTGCCTAGAGTAAAGGGCCCTCTAAACTTTATAGTGTTTATCCTCTGTTTATAAATCCGTAATGATCTATTTAATGATATCATAAGGTTAAGAGTTAAACAGTACTGTATTTTCTCTTCCTTTTTCTCCTCTGCCTCTTAGAAAGTAACCTGTGTATCTCCAAGAGAGGATCGGGGTTGTTTTCTGAAGAAGCCTATAGGTAAAGGACATCCATACATTCTCACAGGAGGATTCATAAAGGCAGAGACAAGAACATAAAGGTATTATTTTGATATGACAAGCCCTGCTTGGAAAATGTCTTGGACTCATCCAAAGTAAGCCTCTTTCTTTCCTCCCCCCCCCCCCCCCCCCCCCAATACGGGGCTAATTTAAAACATTGTCTAGATATGCTACTTATACATATTGAAAACATATTTTAGTGGCTGTGTTTGTTTTGGCAATATATGAACCAAAAAAACCCAATTAAATTAAAAAGAGAGACTTTTAAAAGTTAGACATTGCCTTTTAAAAGCTTATTAAAATCAGCATGTTAGATGTCTGTCTTTGAATTAGCTCAGAGGCTTGATTGCTTTCATTAAAGCTGCCTGTTTGGGTGCTGCTTGGTGAATGTTCAAGCCTGGATTTTTCCCCCTTTCTGCCCCCCACCCCGAGCTGCTTCTCGCTACTTGTCAACTTGGATTTTCCCTCCAAATTTAAAAGCAAAACTCCTAGCATTTTCAGAGAAGCAACAGCCCCCCTTGCAAAATATCACAACAAAAATCACCAGCAACCCAAGCCAGAGAGAGACAAACAGGTAAAAAAAATTTTTTCAAAAGGTAAAAAAACCCACCCAAAACCACCCACCCTGACCAAATAAAACCCCCCAAAAACACCACCCCAAGCCACCAAAAAAACCAAGCCATCACATTGCTCATAGCCCATGAATGCTTTAAAAACAAATGTTTAAACAGGTTGGTTTTTTTTTTTTTTTTTTTTCGAAGCAATGGCAGAAAACCTCTGCATGCTCCGATGGGTTACAATAACAATGCTCTATTGCAATGTAAAACAAGCTGGAGGAGAAAAAGGTGCTTTTTGTTACCATTTTATCAAAGCTGTTCATCTTCTAGCTGCAGGCAGCATTTTGCTGGAATTGCAGATATTTCTCTGTCCGGGCTCCTTTGTTTGTGCATCTCATTTGCATATATTTATCTCCAGCTGAGGGTGCTTTCAGCTCATTAAGGCCTCCCCTCGCATTATTTCATAAGCCAGCTGCTAGGAGGGATTTCACCTGTGGTGACTGAGAAAAGAGGGGTGAAAAAACCAAATTCTTCATAAAAAAAACCCAACAACCAACAACCAAGGAAATCTTCTGACTCTCTTCCCCTATAAATGGGCACCATTTGTGTTAAACAGCCTCTTGTCATGATAGATGCCTCCTGGGGTCAGGGGGGAAAGTTGATTTGAAGGTCAGCAGTAAAACAACAGACAAACCAGACGCCAAACTGGTTCCTTAGCTGTCGGTGGGAGCAGCGGTACAACCAGGTCTTGAACCTTTTTCAACCTCTAATAAAACAGGGGAAGAATCTGAAGTGGAGCAACCAGGCCCCAGAGGAAAAAAAACCCACAAATAATATCAATATCGAGCAGCAACGGGAAACAACAGGGCAGCTCTTGCCGTTACGGGCACGCTGCTATTGTTTCAAGAGCCAGGGAATTAATTCCACTTATTTATTTAAGGCGTGTCAACTCGCTGCCTAAACCTGTTTCGGTGTCAAGATGAATAAAACTTTTATGGCTCATAAAATAGAGCCATTCATCTCAATGGTCTTTGTGGTGCCTGGGTTGTTTTTTTTTTTCCCCTCTCCTCCTGGCAGGCTGAGCTGGGCCGAAATCTCGGCATCCCGGTGCTACCAGCTCACTTGTAGGAGCGAAGAAAATTTGGACAGGGCATCACAAGCTAAACTTCTGGGTTTGATTACAGATGGTAAACGTTAATTCATCATAATCACTCACACCCCCCCTGCCCTTTATCCCCATCTTAAAACCTACAATGAATTTACGTCATCTATATGGAGCTTTGGACCAACAGGTAATAAAATACAATAAAGCGTGCTTTTTATCAGGAAAAAAAAAATCCCATTAATTATAGTTCATGACTACTCTAAACCAAATGTTCAAATAGTAGTTGGAAATGATGCATAAAATCTCAGCATGTTCTGATAGGTTATAGAGTCAGTGGTTTATTGCAATGTAAAACAAGCCACAGGAAGAGAGGGTGGTTTTGTTTACCATTTTCATCAAAGCTGTTCATCATGTTGATATACTTATGCTATATCGTGACCCCTACATACGTTGCATTTCATTTATTTATTTTCCAGGTTGTTGCCACTTTTTGCTGCCTTTGCCTCGGAGAAGTCAAGTAATTCTCCGGCCCCTTTGAAATATGTCTCGTCTGCACTGAATTTCTGCCGACAAACCCACCGATAGATATAGACGTAAGAAATATTTATTATCGTCAAGCAAGGTTTTCTTTTTACTTAATCTGAGGCAATTAGTACCTGAATAAACACAGACTAAGTAATCTACCTCCTCAAAAGGTAATTAGACTTGAAAAGAGCTGTTTGGCTCTACCCAAGGAAAGCACAGCTCTGATTAAAATGCTTTGGAGATTCATTTTCATCCCTATTCCCTTTTGCCCTGGAAAAGCTTTTATAACTTCTAGTTTCTCCCCATGCCAAACCCAGGGGCCGCTCTTGGCTGTTGCCGCCCTCTCCTCCCCACCTCCCCAAACTTTAACCCCGCTTCTCATTTTTCTTTGCCTCTAATCTAATCGCTAATTCCTTGGCTTGGCCAAATAGTTAAAAATGTTAAGTGCTGCTCGCAATTCCTGCTTGCCTCCCCCTCGTATCTGTCTCTGTTTATGGAACGGGCCCTGGTTTCCTCCTGCTCTTGTTCAGCTGTAGGTCTGCAGGTCAGGAGACTGTAAATACACACGGCACTGCCCCAACCCATAAATCTGAGCAAAGGGCAGCCTTATATATTCAGATAAGGGATGCAAGGGGTGGGGGGGGGGTGGGGGGAAGAAAGGAAAAAAATAAAAGAAGAGAACTCTGTGGGGAAGGAGGTGCTTTGTTAGAGACAAAACCCAAGATGCCAGCAGACGCTGGGGGTGAGTCCTGTGGGGCAGAGGGGGGGGAACTCCCGCTATCTCGCAGGATGTGCCAGCAAGAGATGAATCTGAAATGTTCACCCTTCTCCCAGCCCTCCTTGTTTATATATAAATTGTTACAAAATGCATTCTATTACCTTTGGGGCAACAAAATTAAACAAGAGATTTCAATGGCTTGCTTTCCTCCAGACCTTTGTTGGTCTATTTTCTCTCCCCCCCATTTCATTTCCAGCACCTCTGAAGCTTTCAAGGGAACAGTCCCCCTTGTTATTGCTTCTCAGTTCCAAGGTCTTAGAATAAATAACATTGTTATTACTCACTTCACCAATTTCCAAGAAGAAATATTGCTGCAGCAAATGCGAGCAGCACTAATATTTGCAAAGTGATAAATGGATTGTTACATACCTTCCCGTCTGTGTGGCCTCCAGCCATCCTCCGGCCAGCTACATCCCTCCTCGAGGCGGGAAGGGAGGGTGCCTTTGAACTTAGCGGGATCCAGACACTTAGTGCCTTGCACAAGAGCCTGACCCCGGACCCCTCCCTTGTCCTCGGATGGAGAGAAAATCTTTAATGGCAAGACCACACCAGAGATGGGACTGGGACCAGGAAGAGCAGGAGCCATGTACTGGCACCAAACAGCCAAGTGAAAAGGCTTCTGGCGCACCAATATGGTGGGTTTTGTTAGTGTCGGGTGCTGCAGGAGGGGGGTGAGAGGCTTGGAATGTCCCCATGGTGCTGTGGTTAGCCCACTGCCCTCCCCAGCCCCTGCCGGTACTGGCACAGCTGCTCCAGAGTGGGGTACCACATCCCTGGTGCCACAGCGAGAGACACCTGCCCTTCTATGGCTGCCAGCATTGTGAAAAGGATTTCAGGGGAGAAAAATTTTTCAAATTCCTCCCACTCTGCCCCTAAAGTGTCCCCAGTGCCTGAATGGAAAACAGAGTGAATACCTGAGGTACCAGTACAGATGCTTGTGTGGTGAAAACTGGAAAGATGTATTCCCAACCTCCACCTCCCTTGCTGTTCATTAAATCTCATTAATCTGCATGAAATTATTGGCAAACTTTCTCAATCAAAGCTGACGTTAGGGAGGTGCTGAGGTGGGGAGCAGTCTGCTGGAGTCCTCACCCTAAACCTGGTGGCTCAGCGCATAATTTCTGAGCTTAGAAAGAAGTAGCAATCAAAAAATTCACACTGAATATTTAAAAAACAAAAGAATTCTAGATTTCTTTTTTTTAAGCAGCAATTTTATCTAGCTCTGAGACATGGTTTGAGCTCCTCAAATTTATTTAAAACAAAATTTCCAAATCAAATTATTCCTGGGACACAAGTCATGCTGAAAAACACTGAATGTGTGGCAATTAAAAACAAAGCAAAACATTTTGCTTCAAACCCACAAGGAGTAACCTGCTGACATTTCTTAGACTGAGCCTGTTCTGTTTCTAGGCTAGGGCCCACAGGATAGGGGCTGGAAGGGTTGGTTTGAATTCCTTGGCCAGAACGAGCACCTCCACCTTAGGTTATCCAGATACCAGAGGTGATGTAAAAGCTTGTTATTCCTACGCAGATCAAAACAGAGCTGCTCCAGGAGCATCATCCCCACACCCCTACTGCTGGTGTGGCATTGTCTGTGAGGCTGGGGTGCCACCAGGAGAAGGGGTGAAAGCATCCTCATCACGCCGCCCTCCCTGGACCTTTTGTCCCTGTACAGCCCCCTTACTTCTTAGGAGGCTGACAGAAGCCCTAGGAGATACTTACTCATCAGTGTATGTAGGTCCTACGTGGAAGTTAAAAGCAGTATTATCAGCATCTACATGCTGCCAGCTCAAGATGGGAGGAGGTGAAGGATGTGTGCAAAGGTTTCAGCAAGCTGGGGTGAAGGTGTTGGCATGGTCTGTCAGTGCTAGTACATGGATAAGTCTGTGCCCAAGGGGATGAAGGTGGTAGGCTGAAAGGCTGGGGCTACATATTTGTTTGTTTTTTTTTCCTAAGGGGTACCTTGATCCATAAAAGAAAGAACAGAACTCAAGGATCGCAGGAAGAAAATCACCCAGAAACTATGGGCAGAGGTACAAGAGGGTCAGTCAGAAGAGGTGGCAAAAACATATCTGACAGTTTTTCCTCCTGACCAAAGTAAATACCATCTTTTTTTATAAGATGAGAAAAAATGAAAGGAAGGCTATAAGTTAGAGATAAGAATGGAAAGTCATTTGGGATGGGCAGTGATAGTCTGTACTGGTTTCTAATCAAGGAATTAACATACAAACGACCCATAATTCTCATAAATTTATAGGTCTGTGTGTATGTTTATACAGCTGTAAATAGGCATGTGATTATATTGATATATATGTGTGTGTACATGTATACATAAATGTATACAAGTATGTATGTATACACATATACATGTATATATATAGTTGATGCCTATTTAAAGCTGTAGAAACGTGCACACATTAATATGCACACGTGTGTACACGAGTACACACACATTCACAAATGTACACACACATACATACATGTTCACATCATACACACATGCACACCTAAAAAGCCAGCTTGCCACAAATGAAAAAAAAACAAAACAAGTGCTGCAAAATTTAAAGAACAAAGTGATGAAATCAGGTGAGAACTGAGGCAGTGGTGTTGTGGTGAGCTACCTATTGCTTGGAAACATCCAGAAAGCTCCCTAAACATTTACCAGCACCATTCCTTACACCAGATATGGGTCTGGGAGTGCCTCAAGACCATGTTTCCCTGAGTGATTCCTGCCAGGCAGGAAACCCTGTGAGAGCAGTGCTGTAGCCCCCGGAAGCACACAGGTAAGAAGAAAAATCAAAATAATTGAATATATACAGAACATCTACATTTGTATAAACACCAAGCTTTGAAAAGGGAAAAAAATCAGGTCTTCATTTTTTATTATTTCTTTTCCTCAAACTTCAAAAAAAAAAAAATGTCAAGGCAGTTCTTATTTTATCCAGACCAGTTCATAAATCCCAAGTCATAAATCCACATGATATCCTGGGTTGCTGGATTTTGCATTTGGAGCTCTGAAAGACTGATAGCTGAAAGATTTATAAAATCCCAGGTAGCCAGAGTGCTCCCTATTGGCTCCACATCTGAGGGGTCCCCGCATCCTGCTTAGCCCAGCGAGCTGGATGTATGGGATATATTGTACTCAAGCAGCAGGCCCCCCCATCTCCTATTTTCAGCCATAGCAAGGGCTAAAATTTGGTCATTTGGGGTGGCCAGGCCCCCTTTAGGGACTTTTCTGAGCAGACATGGGGACAGCCACCAGCTGGGAATGCCAGGAGGCTGGTGCTGCCTCCTGCAAAATCATATCAGGGGTTGTGTCTTAGATGTACGATTTAGCTTGCGTGGGAGACCCAACCATAAACAGCAGAATTGTTTCAGTTGCCTTGAATATACATGTAATTTTGTTCTTTGCAACGGCACTGAATAGGCATGACTGTTCAGTAAGAACAGGGTATCACTGCTGGGGCCAGAAGATGATGATACTTGGAGGGGAACAGGACCGGCCCCTTAGCAAGAAAATTGTAGCTGAGATGCCTCAGAGAAAGTACACACTGCAAACAATTTAAATGGCAAAGAAGCACGTTCCTGTTCCCCAAAGAGCACTGAAGGATGCTGATGTGTTTTTTTTCTTTATCATAGGTTCAGTGGATATTGCACATGAGACCATCTGTACTGGGACAAAAGTGCCCCAAAACAGACCCTCTGAAGAGTGACATGTACTATTTGTCTGCATCCATAGGATGCTGAAAATGCACTTAAAGCCTTCCCTCTATTACTCTCCTCTGTCCTTCCCTGATGACCTTATTCTAGCCTAATATTTTTATCCAGACTTTCAATGCCAGACATTTATAATATGTTTCTGTTGGATTAATAAAAAGATAGTTATATATTAAAAAAGACCCCAACCTCTTCTGCTGTTACAAAAGTTCCTTTATAGCTGTAAGGCTATTAACTAACATCTTTGTTACTGAGAAACAACATTATTTGCTTTATATTTCAGATATTTATATTCATGGATCTGAATACATTGAAGTACATGTGGAAAATCCTCCTTCACCCTCCCAGGGAAGGACAGTTGAATCAACATGAGCTCTGTCTGTTTGGAGTTTTATTAGAAGCACACTGTCCAGTTAAATTTAGATTATTTTTATGATTTTTTTCTGTTGTCTGCTTGCGTTAGTGGAAATTAAAGTATTGCAAGGGTGCATGTTGTGAGCATCTCTGCCTTTGATCAGCCACCTTAAGCAAGCATTGTGAATGGCCTGACTTGCACACCACAGATAGCTGACTGCCTCCAGCACGCCTCCCCCCATCAAAATCCCCAGGTTCATTAGAAACAGTTACTCATTTAAGAGGTCAAACTAAACCAGACACAAACAGACCAGAGCATTTACATGAGGACTATGGCAAACTCACAGCAGGAGAGGTTTTTCTTGGTTATTCTTGAAATCCAAAGCTTTTCCAGGCCTGTTAGTGGCTCTCATGAGGTATTCTTCCCCTTCCCAAGTGGAACATGTTTCTTTTTAAACCTCAAACTCCCATGGATTATATTTATGCCATATTTCATCTTTTCTTCCTGCTTCCTTACTCTTTATCCCTCTTTCAGCTGGGTTTGAGTCATCCTGACCTCACTGCTGTTGAGTGTAAGGTAGTGTGGCTGGAGATGGGGTTTGGAGGGGCTGCCTGGACCGGTCATTGCCCAACCCATCCAGGCTTTGGGCTGCACTGTTATTTAACACAGCCTGGCTTTACAGCCCAGGTTGCCCTGTTGGGCTTCAGGAGGGTGAATTTGCTACTTTTTTGGCTCTTTGGCATTTCTAGCATCTTTGACAACAGCGTTTGGTGTGTCATAGCCACCAGTTTTGGGAGCTTTGCTTTTCTGTACATGCCCAAGCACCCCAACTTTATCAGTGCCACTCATATTAAAAAGCTAAGGTGGGCTTTGCTGATTGCTCATCAAGGAGATTGAGATGAAATGAATACCCTGGTGCAGAAGAGCTACTAGACCAGGATGAAGAGCAAATGCTTACTCGTGTCTATTGATCAGCCCCTTCCCCCTGCATTTCCACTTGTAGTGCCTTTGGAAGCAGAAGGAGATTTTTTTGTCTTTCCAAACAGAAACTTGGGTTGTAGAAAACCAAACATTACTTTTTGCAGTTTTAAGTGTGCAAGTCATCTTAAAGTTTCTTTTTATTAAAAGCATCCACAGAAGCTCTTTTCTTCCCCCTTTTCTTCTAATTCTGTTACCATTTCACTAATTAAAAATGCAGTACAAGGACTAGTATTGAGCTATAGAAATGAAAGGTCAATACATGAACAACACTTCATTTGTAAATAATATGGCTCTGTAATCAATTATCTCATTTTCACAGAAGACATATTAATCTAAAAGCAAAGGATGAAGACATTTAGAGGATGTATAGAGAGGATCTTTAAATGTTAAATGTTCTTTAGCATGTGCTAAATAAAGGGTTTGGCAGAGTGAAAATGTAGTGCACAGCACCGACACTCCAGGGAGAGTCTTTAGGTCAAGTGATTTGTACCTTCAAAATAGTTCTCCATAGCACTGTAAAGTCCCTCTGTTGGTAGCAGCGAGATGGGTTAGTGTTATTTAGGATGATAACCGTAGCAAATACTTAAAAAAAGATAAAGGTCATCTGAAAAAAAAAAAAAAAAAGAGTGCGTATTTTAATAGGTGAATCAGCCCTCTTCACACTGTTATTTGTTTTCCATGAGCAGTGAGAAGTGAGTTTGCCAGCCCCTTCTTTTCCATAAAAACAGGCTTCTGGACTGCAGACTGGAGTAGTGAGAAGCTGTGTGGCCAAGTGCCCTCGGTACCCTGGGCCCAGGCAGGGAAACACTGCTCTAGGTAACCCAGCACCCTGCCAGAGCCCACGCAGGATTGTTTCCTCTTCCACAGGCCACAGGGGGAATTCACATAAGGGTTTAAAAATATAACAGTTCCTGGGTGTTGAAGATCCCGTGGATGACTTATAAACATCATTAGAGGAAATTACAAGAAAACACATTCCCTGACCTAAAAACAGCTCAGACTTTCCATCAAATGGAAAGGAAAGACTCTTGCCAGCTCAGCTGGGAACTGGGTTACCTTGTATGCTTGTTTACTGAATCTAATAATGTAGAGATAGTAAAAAGGGGGGGGGAGGAATGAACGTAATTTCATTTTCATTTTTTCATGTTTGCATTGGATTTGCTGTATGTCAGTCCCGTGCTCAGCCCAGATTTCCAGCTTTAACATTTCTATTGAACATATGTTGGGACTTAAGGGGGAAAAAAAACCCAACCCCACACCCCCAACTCCCCCCACTCTCAGTTCTCGCCATTTGGTTGATCTCATCCCATCCTCTGTCCATCACTGGGTGGGAGGAGCGAGGAAAGGGACTGGTGGGGAGAACCCCACCAATGTGAGCCCTTGCACGAGGGGAGGGTCTCCCTCCCACTCCCCTCTGCCATAGTCCCCTCTCCCCTGCTCCTACACCTCCCACTGGCCAAATCCATTGCTTAGGCCAGGAGAAAGATTAGAAAAAAAAAAAAGAAAAAAAAAAAGGAATTGTGTTCAGCAGGCGTCACAAGGCAACCTGCCTCCCGAGGGGCTACCAAGTGCCCTCCCATGGAGGGAGTATGGGGAAGAGATGCCCCTCTTGGCATCAGCAGGGCTTGAGTTTGTCTCCAATATGTTGCCTCGCTCTTTTCCATGGTATTATTTTTTCACAAACAGATATACACCCTTGGCACAGGACGATTGAGTTCCCAGCTCCCTCCCAGCCTGCCGGGGTGACCGGAGCAAAGAGCCAAGACAGACAAACCAGCATGAAAGAAGCATGGGCAAGTCAGGGTGTAAGGGGGGGCTTGATCACCCTTTCTGCTGGCTGACACTGTGGGTAAATTGCTTGCAATGGTGAAATCCTTGCAAAAGCCTTTTTTTGGCTCATGCAGCAGGAGAGCTGGTTATGGGATTGGCATTGCCGAAGGAATGGCGGGCTGGTGAGGCAGCAAGCCAAGAGCCCAGTCTGCATCACAGAGGATATGGAGGTTAAGCATGAAGGAATCCACTTCTTCAAAAACAAAACTTAGGTAGGATGAAAAAAAAAAAAAAAAAGATTCCCCAGAGTGATTCCCAAGGTAAACCTAAATATTTCCAGGTTTATTTACTCCCGTGGGTTTAGTCTATGCTGTAGCTGCTCAACCCAGAGGGCCTTTCAAAGCGCACTGCAAGCCTCTGTGCCAAAATAAATGTTACTTTACCATCAAGTAGGCAGAAGAATGAAGGCTGTAAGATGTGTGAGTGAGAAAAAAAGAGCCCAAACAGGAAAACCCCTTTCTTCTGATTTTAAAGTCCTGGATGATCAAGGCTGTTCTGCTCACTCTGATGTAATCAGTTTGCAGATATCCAAATACACGTCCAGCCATGGAAAGTGCTCTCCCTTTGATTCCATCAAAATCCTTTCTAATTCTCTTTAAATGTTCCATGGCTTTTTGAAATGATTGCTATCAATGCCAACCAAATGCTTTAGATCTCTCTTTTTTTCTTTTTTTTTGCCTGTCTTTAAATACTTGCCTTATTTTTATGCAGCCCAGCTACCTCTGTACATGGAAAAAGTATCTAGAAAAGAGATCTGGTTTGCTTTAGCCTTTATACCATATAGCATTAGACACTTTAACCTTTGTATTTACTTAGTTGCTTTAATATGATTTCTGCAACCCCTATACTTTCTTTTGTTCCATGTAACTTATTAAATATTTATAATACAGTAGCCCATACACATCATATAGGTCAGACTTTTATTACATTAGGCTTGTCACATCTATCTAGTAAATCATAAGTCATGTTCCCCCTAAAAGTTCAAAACCAGGATTGTTCAAGTGAGCTCAGACCGGGTTTGTGAGGGACCAGCTCAAAAAAAGCTTAGCTGTTTAAAACAATAGACAGAATTGTTTGTTTTACCAGAAAAAAAAAAAAAAAAAGATTCCCTAAGGCACTAGATCTGCAGAGTTTACCACAGGTGGGAACACTGCTGGATGGTCTGATATTCTCTCTGTGCTCTTCAGTTGCTCTGAGGTGGGTATGTGACCATCATTCAGAGCATTTTTCTGTTGCTGTGATGCCTCTTCCAGCACAGCTTTAAACAGGCCATGAGGTGGGATCTTCAAGAACCACAAAGTCCAGTCCAAATCCATGACATCAAAGGAAAGCAAAATTCAGGGCGGCTTTGGGGTATGTTATTCCTCTTTGTTTTTTCAATTTTTAGGATTTTTTTCTTGGTTTTGAACCAACAATTAGCAATTATTCTACGTTTTCCTGGAAACTATTTTTCTCTTTTAACTACAAGATGCCAGGAGTAGAATCTAGAAGAAAAACACCAACAAACATGTGGCTCATAAGAAAGCCCTGATGCCTGCCATGTAGTTGGACATTTCACCTTGCCGTTAGTAAAACACACTGAGGAATCAGATTTATTTTTTTTTTCCCTAGCCATTTTATTCAGTGCCTTTTGGATCTTACCAGCTTTTGCTGCAAGTCAGTGTTAAGTCTTCATGGTACACCGTTCGAACAAATGGTGTCCCAAGTAGGATTGAGGGGATGAATACTCCTCCATACGATGCCCCATCACCACCCCTCTGTCTGATACAGGGACACAAGCAATATGCCTGGGAGCCCAGTGCAGCAGCTGAGGGCTGTGGGTGCTGGTGACCCTGCTTGTGCCAAGGCATGGCCAACAGCTCCTGCAGCCATGAGGATGGTGCTGCTGCTTTTTCCATCACCATTTCTCCATTCAATCTACCCCCTTGCAGAGACATGGCCATGCATGATTCCTTCCCAACATGAGTCCCCATCCCTTGCTGCTGCTCTGATGCCCCACGCACCCCACCCCAGCATGATGTGGAGCGCTTGGCTCTGAAAATAAAAACCCTTCCCCAGCTAAGCCCACCCCATTTCGGTGGGGCTGCCTCAAGCGAGGATGAGATCGCTAGCACCTGATCCCTTCTGTCCTCAGGCGGGTTTGCACAGATGTGCGCTGGGTTCCCAGTCCTGGTGTCAAGTTTAGAAAGAAAAACCTCTTCCAAGCTTCCTTCCCAATGGGATCATTTTTGCTGTTAATGTTCCTTCATGCACTATCTGTTATGCCATTATTAAAGCACAGCTTGCAGACAACTGGGGAAGAAATATGCTCCCCACACTGCAACGCTTCCTCTGCCTGGCTTGGGAGCAGGAACCAGGCGGCTGGGGCTGAGGGTGGCTGCCTCTCGCCCACCTTCCTCCAGATAAACTTTCCCTGTAGAATGAAAAATGGTCATTTGTGTTTCAGCAGACCATAAAAACCCTGTTTGAAAAACTTTTCAAACCTTTTCCAAGTTGGAACTGCCTTGAAAGACTTCAGACCACATTGCCATATCAGTTGGTGGCATATGGTTTAATGCATGCCATGCTGCCATTCCCACCCTCCCCTTCCATAATGGGACCAGTAATGCTGCAGGGATGCATTTGCTATAGGATGCTCCCTAACATCTCCTTCCGCTTTCTCCAGCTCAGTGCTGCAGCTTTCTCCAGTCGTTAATCCTGGGTAAGCTCCTGACAAGCTGGTGGATGCGGCCTTCACCTCTAGATACAGGCAGCTCAATACATACAGAAGTGTCCTCTCCCTGGCTCCAACATGTACACATCTTTTTTCATCCTTGTCCATAAAACTTCCAGAGGAAGCATTTCAAAGCAAACAAAATGTGCACTCTGTTTCAGATGGGAGGTTTTGCTTCATTTCTTTGTTGAACCAAAATCTTTTGGATATTTGATTATGGGTTTTTTTTTTTTCCTCTCACTCTCAACACCACTTGGAGTGCATGAATGAGAGACATTCAAGGTTTTGTGGTTTTTAACTTTCTTTTATCTTTTAAACTCCTCTTCCTCTCCTTCCCCACTCTCCTTCCTTTCCCTAGCAACCTTTCCCACTCTGGAAAAAACATATATGAAACTATATGACATGCTATCATTGCCTCTCTGTGTGGTTTCAAAATTAAAACCACGGCTAACTGAAAAGAGGATGAAACACTTTATCTGGGAGGAAGGCAGGAGGAATTCTTCTTTTTCTCCTCTTGCAAATTCTTGCTTGGCTGTAAGGTTGGGTTTTTTGCTTCCCCAGTTTATTTTCAGAGTGACACTGGTATTTCATCACACTGAGTTGAGTGTCCAAGGCATGCCTGCTCTGGTTTAAAGATGCAAAGCATCAGAGGTCCATGGCACTGATGTCCTCCAAGACTGTGGCTGACACAAAAGCCCAATGACACCTGCATGGGCCAGGCAACAGGAAA
Organism: Athene noctua; assembly: GCF_965140245.1. NCBI lineage: Eukaryota > Metazoa > Chordata > Aves > Strigiformes > Strigidae > Athene > Athene noctua. Next base: position 127,151,302 of record NC_134037.1, on the reverse strand, counting down.
GTGCCAGTACACATTACACAGCACAGGTACTCATAGCCATAGACAAATGCGTGTTAAGTAGCTCCATCTGCCCTCAGCTTCTGCAGTTCACCTGCTGCAGGTGTCAAAGCAGGGGTAGATTTTGATGGGGGGATTTGAAGAGAAGAGCAATAGCTTCATAGATCCATTCAGCTTTTTACAAAGGGCAGAAGTGATGGCTTTTGCTCAGGAGCTGCAGAAGCACTTGAAGAGAAGACCACCCAGCTGTGGGGTCAAGCCCAAGCAGTGCCTTCCTTCTGCACCTCCCACAGTGAAGATGTGGACAAGTGGGGCTGAAAAAGAGATTATTTTGGGGGCTGATTTAGGTTTTCCTTATCTTCCAAAAAGTTAGCCCTTTTCTGTTGTCTGCCTTTAATGAAGATTTTTGTTTAACTGGAATCCCAAGTCTCTGCTGCAAGATGGTTCTGTTGGAAAATTCATAGCCTGCACCTGGATGCAAAGGTAGTCACTGAGGGAGCACCTGGGCAATGTGTCCTCAGACACCAAAAGCCAAGAGAATGCTGAAGTCAGAACACAGCTCTGCCCACTTGCATTGTGCCATATTGCACACCTTTTCTCAAACTGTGCCATGATATCATGGGTGAAGCTATGCTAACCTTGAAAAAAAGAGTATCCTTGTTTTTTGTTTTTTTTTTTCCTTTTCATCAGCTAACATCTGTAACATACAGAAATTGCAGACCACAGTCCAGCTCCCCACATTTTTGCTGTGAGCTGCCCAAATGCTGCATGCAAACAGTCTGTGAGTTTATACCCAAGGGACTGAACACAATATTGACCTGAGAGAAACCTGTGCTTTGCAAGTGCAATTGTTCAAGTAAGTAATGTATGCAGATATGAAGAAGATGGGGCAGCCAGAGTGTGAAAAAGAATAAAGATTATGAGCTATAATAACAATAACAACAACAACAAGGAATCCTTGTCAACAGGACATCCAGGTGAAATGATGCCAGACAAGTCTAGCCTACAGGGAACTTGTTTTTCAGGCAAGATTCCTATTGAAGTTAAGGTTAAAATCTGCCTGCTCTGTCCAAGCCATATGACGGTTCTATTTAGACGCCTTTGACCATGCCTAGGGTGGCCCTGAGCACCGTGGGTGTCAGTGAGATGTCAGCAATGTGCATGGGGCAGGGCCTGAGGCTGGGATGTGCCATGGGAAAGGTAGATGGGCAGCAGGGAGGATGGTCACAAAGCTTTTGGAGGAGCAAGAAAGATGCTCAGCTGGCTTCAGCATGCTTGCTTCAGCCAAGGAGTAGCACAATGGCACTAATTCAGGTGATCAGTAATGCAAAAAACCCAGAAACCAAACACTGATGTTGAAAGGCAAACAGGACATTGCAATTTCTCCCACTTTCCCCTTACTGGGCATGGAAAGCAGCTAACCAGGCGGCTATTTCCCAGAGCTCTCCTTCTCCACTTATAATGAATACACTTTTTTTCCCAGCCATATAAAACCAGTACTTTAGCAGACAAATCACAAGCTGAAAATAAAACTAATAAGCTGACATTAAAAAAAGTCCTTCCAAGGTTGTGTCTAATGGGTTAAGAAGGACTTGTTGATACACTCATGTTCCAAACATGAACCTTGTCGCCCATAGTTTGCAGCGACATCCAAATGCCATGTGAAGCTCTCCTGTCTCTTTTCCTCCTTCCCTTTTATTCCCCCCATTTCTTTTTTAATAATTTTATTTGGTTTGGGGAAGAGGGAAGATGGTTGATCTTTCACTGAAATCCCCATTGACCATCGTGACATGTGGTCGTGACAGTAGAGCTCCCTGCCACAGGCTGTTGACCCCATCAGATGTCCCAGGACTGAGACCAATGGGAACTTCTGGACCATATTTGCCTGTAACTTTTTGTTGCAACAGGTCATCAGCATGTTACCTCGCTCACGGGTAACATGTGGCACTGCACTTGAACCTGACTAGAGCACAGATTTCCATGGCATAACACACAAAGAATAAACAGGCACACTCTGTTTTCAAAACCTGCAGAAGAGGCAGCTCCTATGGACTGAATGTCTCTTTATTTTCCACATACCAGTCTCCCCTCATTTTCATGCTGCTATTGTACTTTTCTCTTCCCTTATGCACCCCCAGTAAAAAAAATGATAATGAGGGTCTATATGGTTAATGGATCATTCCTTTAAAATTTATCAGATCTGAGGTTAAAAAAAAAAAAAAAGCTTTTTTTTCCCCTACTAAAAGGGGATTTTTATATCCAAAGACACAAAGGTAATACTCACTGCATTGCAGCTTCAATCTCTTTTTTTTTTTTTTTTTTTACCCAACAATGGTGAAAAGATGTGATTTTTTACAAGCAAATAGGAAGAAAAAGCCTGAACACACCCTGGGAACATGTTTAAGAAGTTGATTTATGTTTCACGCTGAGCCTTACACCTGCAGTTCAAGCAAAACTCAACTTTGCCGCCCCACAGAGTCTAGTTTATTAGGTATCAAGGAGTCACAAGAAGCCATGTAATTAAAACTGTAATTAACTGGAAAAGGAAAGTGCCACCTGAGTTTTGAGAGGCTGTCAATTTTATTTCCATTACAGCTCTCCTTCTGCTTCTTTTGTCTATAGGGTGGTTTTTTTCCCCATCTTGATAAGGAAAAACAAAGTGGTATTTTTTTAATTCTTTTTATTAACTAAAGAAGCCACCAAATTCTCTTATGTCTTTACTCTTGGGAAAAAAATCACTTAGTTTTGAGCTCAGACATGGGTTTCTCGCAGTGGCATTTGCAGCCGTGTTTGCCAACAGGTGTCAAGTGTGGTCCAGGCAGAAAAAGCCCTGAAATATCCTACTGGCGATGGGTCAACTGAGTTCAAAGCCCATTTTAACAAAACATAATCAATGCCCTTTAAAAGGGGGTTTGGCGGCGCCTTGTTAAGATGCATGACCTTGCTGCAGTGGGCGAGCTGAGCGCTGGGCGTCCTCATATCTGACAGGTCCCTCTGAAGGCTGCTGGATCCTGCTGGAGACCACCGTGGTATTGCTGCGAGCAGGACAAGGCCACACGCAGCAAGACAAAAATACGCCTGGGAGAAATACGAGGTGATGTGATGAACCTTGTCAATCAGAGAAATTAAAAGCAAAAAGGGGCCCAATCCCCTGGCAAAAAAAAAAAATATCCCAAAAATTTGGGTGGGGACATGCTGCCAGCCCTGTCCTCCCTCTACCTCATGCATCTACCGGGAGAAAATTCTCAGGGGATCAGAAAGAGGTGCCAGAATAAAGGTACGATTATTTAATAAGGTTTAAAGAGGCAAAGACTTAGGTAAACTTCACACAGGAAAAAAAGTCATAGTAAAATACAGTTAAAGAGTAATTACCTAAAAGGGTAAAAAGACAAGAACAAAGATAGGATCTGTCTTAGAGGTCTTTACAAGGGAGATTCTTGTCTTAGACCAGTGTATGAAAGGGGGATTGACTTTCTTCCTTCTCCATTTAATAGTTGACAAAACCCCATCAAGTGAAGTACCAACCCTGAGAGGGGAAGTTATTACAGTAAAAAGCAATTTTCCTTTGGTGCTGTTCTGACAGGCTTGGGTTTTTTTTCCCCCAGCCTTAATCATTTGTAGCCTCTCCCCTCATGAAATAGCCCCAGCTTGCAAGGCATAGGTCTCAGGACCCTCCAGGTTTGAAGGCAGATCTCGATCAGTGTTAATTTGGGGAAGTGAGCCGGAGGTACCTGCAGCAGATGACATGCAGGGCTCAGCTTCTTATTCAGCTACAAGTCAGCAGGGGCACCCCCTGACCATCTGTGGTCTATAAATTACAGTAACACCGGCACACACTGCTTGTAAATCACCAATGAACAGGCTTTGCCTTATGACACACTACATGAACCCTGTTGGATATTCCAATAAACTCCCATAAACCATCCGATATAAACTCTGGATTATGTTTCTTTGGGGGGCAGGAGGAAAACGCGGACTTTTCTGCACTTGCACAAACTTCTTATGAGTGAAATGAAGATGTGGCCTTAGCTGTGTTGTGTGCTTACATGCCATGTTTCTTTATGAAAGATTTCCCACTCTCCGTCATCATTGGTACCATATATATTTCACTTTCCAAGAGTGCATCAACCTTGAGGTAAACAGGGGCATTGCTCTCCTGCAAAAAAAAAGAGACCACTCATTTGAAAAATGCTACCTAACATGAGCCTCCATGACCTGTCCCCCATCCTTGCTGCACCAAGCACAGGCTGATAAGGTGAGGGGGAGAGGCTGACCCATGTCCTTTGGTTTTGGAGAAGCAAGAAGACCCAACCCATGATGTCAACCCAGCCATACCCTCTACAAAGCAAAAAAATACACCACTATTTCTGGCCACCTCTGCATCCTGAGGGCTAGAGATGAGGCTTGCTATCTTTAGGAGAGCAGACCATCCTGTAAGAGCTCCTCACTTGCCTCTTTCTCCCTGTGAAGTGGTTCTTCAGCTCCAGTGTGGTACAGGGTGGAAGGCTCTGTGGTCTGACACACTATCAAACCTCCCCAGGAGATGAACTGTTACCACCCAACTTGGTTTGGATAGTTCTTACCTGTTGTGATGCTTCATGGAGGTCATGTCTGCAAGGAACTACTATGAGCAGAAGACTTGGCACATGGCCATGGGCTCCTCAGTATGTGGCTGATTGGGGTACAGACACTGCTCCTCTGAGAAACCTGGCACTTGATTCAAACTTTCTCTTGAGACCTGTCAAATGACTGCTTTTGATAATTATATTAGTAAGCCCTGTGTGTAGCCTGTCATCTGGGGAAAAAAAAACCCCAACCTGTAAAATGAGTTATTCAGATTGTGGGGGATATGCCAAGTAAACAATCTGATAAATGGTATTTGACCAGCTTTTTTGCTGACCATAAACAAATGTGGACTGTCACACAGACAGCCAGTAATGGCTGTGTCACGACTCCTTGGCAAGTTCCTTAATCAAATCTGAAATCCCGATCTGTCTCAGAAGGTGGTGGGAGCCTAGCAGTCATCTTACTCATGCGTAGCATAAGCTTCCTAAAGCAACATTATTTTTATCTGGGTTTCTTAAGGATATAGGGGCTGGCTTCTCATCACGCTCTGCGTGGATGTATGGGTGTGTGGGTGCACGCCTGCTTCAACATATGCTTTTAAACCCATTGGGTGACTGCAGTCAAACTGGACAGATGTTCCCACCCCATGAAGACAGGGAACCAAGGCAACCATGGCTACCTCCCGTGATGACGAGATGAACTCAACTGTCTGTAGACATCACAGAATCCACATCTGAAAGAGCAATCCATGGGAAAATACCCTCCCCTGCTCCCTCCAGTCATGAGCATTCAGTTAATTAGTAGTCATTAATACTGCTCTTTTTAAAAAATTATTATTACAGCACAGCTTCCAGGTTCCAGCCAAAACTGATGCTTCCTTGCCTAAGAGATACACACCAAAAACCATCTAGTCTAATGAGAAAAAAAAGGTAAAACCAGTGAGTATGTTCTCTGAAGATACCAGGACCACAAGCGTTGCATGATCCAAATGTTACCCAGAAAGACTGCACCTGACTGAAACACTTTGAATGGTCTCAGGAGCAATTTTTAACTCAACAGAAATGCACATTCAAAGTATTTATTGAATCTAGGTTGAGCCTGTCTAGTTAGTTTAGTTTCAGGAAAAAATAGTGAATAAAATAAAGTTGATATTTAAATCTGTTTTACTCAGGAAAAAAAACCCATTTGAATGTTACTTTAAATTTTCCTGGGGGAAAAAAAAAAAATTAAGATATAAACATAATGAATCCATGTCAGCTCAACCAAATACCCTGTGATTTTTGGGCAGGGAATCTTTGCTTCATAAACTTCTTAAACTGGAGGTAACATACAAGGAGTATCTTTGCAGCATTTTTTTATTCAGCAAATGAACCCCAAACATCGCTATTCACAGTGAGGCTGTAGGACCTGATCAGGTCTGGGCATCCCAGCACTGAGGCTCTTCTGAGCTCACCCATGAAGATCCCCCCACCTCACAGCCATTCAGCCTCCTCCTCTACCTCTCCACTGCCCTCTCCATCTACCCCTTTCTGTGCACTCCGACAAGAAGAAGTGATAGCTCTATTTCTGGTTTTTAACAAGATTTGGAAAGCATTCAAGTGGCTGACTAAGTGGTTGGAAACAAGGAAGCAGAAGGATGTTTTGGCATCCTGCGATGTGTGCATGAAGAGCATAGACACAAACACATTGAATGCACATACTGTAAAACAAGATTACAAGGAGAGTACGAACTAATAAAAGACTATTAAAACATCATGGATGCTATTGCTGCTCGAGTGCATGCCTACATATTAAAATAACAAATATTTCATGTGAACATGCAGCTTGAACATGACTGATCGCAGATATAACTTTCAGCAACCTTTAAATACATAACGCCATCCTGTAATTAATGTAGCCTATCCTGAAATTTGAGGGATTTATTGATACTGGCAGAAATATTTGCAAATAACTTGGGGAAGTTCATGACATACCTTCTATCTCAAGGGATTTAATTCATTTTTTCCCTTTTTTTTTTTTTTTTCTAGCTACCATCAATAAATTCATTCTTACCATACGACGACAAATGCAACGGAAATCCTCAGTACAAAGTCTGAAGAAAGTACCAATGTGGAGAAAGAGCCTTGTTGTGGTTTTATTTCTTTTGTTCTCTTTCACTTACAGTGAAATATATAACCATGTTTGAGAAGATTGCTTCTGAGGTCTGCATTGGAAAAAAAAAGCAAAAGCAGGCCATAGGCAAAGCAAGTTGCAAAAGGATTTTACGCAAATTCTTCAGGAAAACCTGTGGCCAACCCATTAGCCCAAGCATGAGGTAGGCTGCCATCACTGAAATATTATGTATTGGTACAGACTGCATGTACAGAGAGGTTTTATAAGGCCAACTGATATAGTTGGGGAAAAAAAGTGTTTCAACACAGCCCTTTCCTGGAGCAATGAAGGTGTCAACACCCTCAGCTTGGAAAAGGTGCTGGTTTGTTGGGTGGCCAAGGAAGAAGAGATGAATCCCAACACTGTGGTGCATGTTCTTCACATTCTACAATTGCTACAAAACTTGGCTGAGACCCTACAGACATGTATTTAAAATTTATTCACTAAGGAGGACAAAGAAATATCCCATCATTCTGCTAGGAGAGGGTTTCCATACCTGAGGTCTGCTCAGTGCCAGCATGCAGACAGCATGCGGAGGATCAGATGGCAGGTTATTTTGCTGTTAACAAGCTGCATCTAAGCAGGTTAGTGGACCAGACTGGCACATGTTCCCCCTCAGTTGATCTTCATGTTTCTGCATGGTTTCTTGAAATATTGTAAAGCATTTCTTTTGTGGGACTCCTCATGAGGTATTTTTGCCTTTGAGTGCATATATTTGTACACACCTACATAAACAGGATTAAAGATGGTAAGACAAAAGAATAACATTTATTATAGAAAATTATTCAATTTTTTAAAAAAATCTTTTTTGCTATCTTTCTTTCTAAGAGGTACTGATCTCACATGAGAAGCGATCAGCCATTTGTACAAAGAAAAGGCCAACTATACCTGAGAAATACCCCAAAATGTGCTTCTGATCTACTTGTTTCATTGACTTGGATGCATTGGCTATGTTTCAAACAGCAAGCAGAGCCAGGGCAGGGTACAAATAACTGCACATAAAGTACTGGGGGTGCCTCAGCCCTCCCTATGGCTTCTCCATCCCTCCCACCTGTTTCCCACTGTATTGCATTGAGCTCCCCAATGTTTCCTCATGCTTTACTCTCCTACATCGTCAAACATTTGCAGTGTCTCCAACTCAACGTCCACAAGCCTCTGCTCCAGTAAACTGGAGCTGGGGGGGGGGGGGGGGGGGGGAGGAAAAGAACCATTTTAGGTTCTGTCATGTTGTGATTCTTGCTACCTGTAATGGCTAAATGAAAAAGGGCACTTTTCCCCTCCAAGAGAGAGGAGGAAGAAATTGTGCATCGGGAACATAAGTGCTCCTTGCTAACTCCTGTCTGGTTGTGGTGGGGACGGGGTCATCAACCAAAAAGGGCGTCCCTCTTACTGTGAGTGGCAGGAAAGTTCCTGGATGCCCTGGTGGAATGGGAGAGCTCTCTGATGCCGAGAGGTTAGGGAAGGTTTCCTGTGCCAGCAAGGACTTCCCCCCAAAAATGGGCATGGGAAGCTGCCACGGTCAAGATTTTCCACCTCTCAAGGGAAAATCAGCTGAAATTGAATTAAAAAGGGGATTTAGTTTCTCACCTCCTTCCACTACTTGTATGGTGTAATAATACACCTCTTGAGCTTGTTCAGGTGCCCAACTTCAGGATGTTGCCTTCAGAGTGAAGCAGGGTGTCAGGAGTGTGAACTGAAGCTGCCATCCGAGGTGCCTGCAGAGGACCAACAGCAAGTGGGACTCACCAAATTAGTGTCCTTCCTTCCTACCATTTTTACATAAAAATGTTTTTTTTTTCTGGTAGTGGCATGGATAAAACTGATGCTGCTGCAGGGAAAATAAAAAAAAAACAACAGTCAAACAAAGCCAGCAATGGGCATTTCTGTTGCAGGAAAGCACAACATCTTGCCCACTTAGAGTGGAACTCACTCCTCCAGTCCAGCCTTCTTTCAGCCTTGGTCCCCTCAGTGCCCAGAAGAGCCACGCTGGGGTCCCAAAGTCCCCCCAGGAGCAGTGTGAGGAGCCTGTTGTGCCACTGCCGGAGGACCAAAGTTGTCAGCTGTGAGGATGAAGAATGTGAGGTTGGCTGTCTGAGCACTCAGAGCTCAGGAGGGGTTTGGAGGAATGCAAGCTGGGGTTACATAAAACACTGACTCATGCTGAAAAATCACGAGTTTTGAAAGATTCAGCTAAGGAATGAGCAAAACCTCAAGCTGCACATTGCTTACAAGTCAACAGGAATGAGGGGATGCTGAGGACCTCTGAAAATCAGGCCTTGGCGTGGGGTTTTCTTGAAGTCTTGCCACTGATCCCAGGAGGAACTGAGAGCCATGTACATCTGTCAGGAGGGAAAATCTGGCCTTTCGTTATTTCAAGTAAAGCTGGTGTAGGCATTTCAGCTTTACCTACTGGAAAAAAAATGGCTAGAATGGAGTAAACAGAAGTGGGTTTTTTTTGTTTGGTGTGGTTTGTTTGGGTTTTTTTTTTGCTACTGTGTATGATATTGAAAAGTATGTCATGCAGAATATTTACTTTTTTTTGAGATATCAGAGTGTGCAAATGTTTGTGGTTTCATTTACTGGGCAAAACTGGTTGTGGCTCTTGGCAATCTGAGCTGGTCCATGGTTTCTGTGAACTCCTGGATGTGGTTCTTCCCTGGGCTTTATGGGTTACTCAGATCATATCTCATTATACAGGTAATTTGTGTGCCATGAAGATGGTGTGTGCAAGGAGCATGTAATGAAAAGGATCACAAGACTGAGGACTTCCTGCCATGCGTTAGAAACACTGACCAAAACCATTTGCACTTTGATATTTAAATCAGACTTAAAAAATCCATGCTCAGAGACATATGCAAGTAGTTGATTTTTGGATCCCTTACAATTTTTTTCTCTCTCACTCCTCTTATTTACAGTAGGTACTCAGCATCTCACATCCACAAAAAAATCAGTTAAATTATTCAAGTGCTTAAATAAAGATATGGTTGCCTGCCTGTGTTTGTTCAAATTTTTTTAAATGTTGCCCGCTTTTAAGTTTTATTTCTCTTTTCCCTCAATGATAGTGTCTCTCTCTCCTCCAAACACACTGATGGAAAAATGAAGATGTACAGATGGGCTGTTCATTTTCAGTCAGGTTGCTGTGTAAATATGGCATCAGGAAAAGAAGAGTGTTAGAAACACAGACGTACACAAGGCATCCCAACCATCACATTTGGGCTGCCTCTGCATCACTCAAGTATGCATCATCTAGCCCAAGCAGAGCCGTATGAGGCTAGAGCGAAATGTACCTAACGTAGAACAAACTATTGGTAAATCATATGCCTTTCAACCTTGCACAACGGGATAAAATAAATATGCATTAGTGCCGGGGTTGAAGATTTTATTATGTGAAGTACTAGATGTGCAAGTGCTTGAGTTCCTGATGCTAAAATAAAAGTACTAACTGTATAAATACACACATACACGTGCATATATATATATGTATATACATACAAAATATTTTTTTATATATATATGTATTTGGGGTTTTTTGTTTTGCAGAGCTCCCTTCAACATGGTCCCAGATAATTTCTCAGTCTCTGCAATGCAATTGCTAACAATTTAATCACCTAATAAACTTCTGCAGTGACTAACGCCACATCTATGCTTTTGGCACACCACGGTCAGAAGTTGTTTTAGCAACAGCGGTATGTAAAGCAGACGTACTATTTGTGAGGCTCAGAGCCCTTAAAAATCATTCCTTTCTCTCTGGGCTATCAACATTCCTGAGTGCTCACAATGCAGCTGCCGAGCCGCTGGACAGCCCACATATGGCTGTGCACTGAACAATAACGACTCGCTGTTGTTCCTGTTATATGCATCACCATATGTGTTTATTAGAAACAGGGATAAAATGATGACGGGCTTCTTCAGCTATCCCCACTGCTTGGGGAAAAGTGAGGGAGTAAGCAGGATGAAATCAGAGGGTTCTCCCCAGCTCTGGGGGAGTTGGATGGTGGGGTGGTGCAGTCCCACTCTTTAGGGAAGCGTAGCTATTTACTGGTAATAGTCCCCTCTCATTCCCTTTTATTAGAGAATTGCTGGAAACCTGGAAAAAAATGAATCCTGAAAGTGTTGGCATCCAAAGTCCTGTTCCACTAGGGCTCACCTGTGTACAACCTGCTCCGAGTCATGCTGGAGAAACCTCCCAGCATTTCCAGGAGCTTCAGATCAGAAGCACGCTTGGCATGTACTTCCATCACAAGCACAACCATCTACTGTGGGATCACCTTCAGCATTGAGCTACCTTGAAACAACTTCTAAATTACAGAAATTTGGGCTGGGCCCTCAGTCTTTTTTAGATGGAGGAGTTGAGGTGGGAATTAGGAGCCCAAAAAACCCACATAAATGTTTAAGGCTTTTTTGTCATCAGAGTAAAGACAAGGGAGAAATGAATCCCAGGGAAGGGGTTTTCAAAGTTAAAAGAGGAGAAGAACTAAGACAGTCAAATTGAATATCTGAAGCCTCACATGCTCCAAATTCTGTATCATTTCCTTCTGCTTCCAAGATACAAATTATTTCATGTTAGAATCTTGATTTTTCTTGATAATGAATAGTGTTTCCATCTTGCTGCCTTTTTGTGACCAAAGTAACAAACCTTAGCCACTGTAAAAAAAACCCAATCAAAATCAGTTTTAAAAATGAATTTGTAATGCTGAATTGTATTTGGTTTACTTCGACCTTCCCACTGTGGTAAGAATGCCATTTCCACTTTTACTTCACTTCTTTTTTACTTCCTACCCATAAAAGTAAACAATTCAAGACAATGTTTCACATCTTTGAAAAGTTGCCAAAACAGGATTTTCCACTGAGGCTGAAACTCCCTTGGCTTGTATTTTCTTTTCTTTTCTTTTTTTTTTTTTTTTTTTTTTTTGGTAGTACAAATCATTTTTGTGACTATACTGAAACTGCAATGCTAAATTCTGTTATCTTTAATTATATTGCTAACAGAACAAATTATATATTTACTTAAACCTCAGTAAAGTCCCTGCCTTATTCCCCCATCTGCATGTAAACTACTTTTTACAGGTTGTTGTTTTCTCCCCACAAAAATCTAAACTACTTCTTTATTTTTCTTTTTTTTTTTTTTTAATGAACCCATCTACTACTTCTCTACTTATCAGCTTGGAAATGTTGCTGTATTCATTTCACACAGTTTGATAACTTTGTCTTGAATGGATCTTCGTCTTGGCTTATTTTGTCAGAGTTGGTTTTCAACCAGCGCCTTTAATTCAGTTTCTTTTTAGTTATTGTCTCCTGAAATATCAACACATGGGTTAAAAATAATCTGTTTACACCTTTTGAAGGGCAACAGTGGATAAGGCAATTTATTGTACTTCTTATTTATTATCAGTAAATCCCCATCCCACACCCACAAAAGACAATAAGTGCTTTTCCATTGAGTGAAATAAAAGCAGGATGAGACCATATGGTTCTTGTTAAATGAGCCTCATCTTCCTATTGTTAATGCTTATCTCCAAAATAAAGTATTTCTGCAGAAAGCATATTCCCATAGCATGTTCTCTTTCCAATGACCAGTTGGTTGCCAGTGTTATTTGCACTGCAGTAGACCACTTTCATCTATTTCTATTCCAGTCCAAGAACACCATTTGTACATTGTCCAACTTGGAAATGTTAATCTGACACCATTGGTCACGGGCCTTTTAACTCAAGTGGCAAACTTCCAGCTAGCTGCCAGTTGAGTATTTACACTGGAATCTTTCTTAGCCTAGAAATAAACTATTTGTTCACCATAAACATCAGCAACACACTACTAATTTCTGCAACATACATGTAGGAATGTACAGCCCACCTCACTTTGCTGTTGGCTTCTCAATAACCTCCTAAGTAGCTCCTTGGGGAGATGCTGCTTGTCTTGAGCCAAGATAAATGCATCTATTTCCCTCTCCATGCATGTGCATAACTTTTATTTACATTCATGGGAGTTACACATGCATACTGAAAGGCAAGAAGAGGGATCAAAATTAGGATGGTTGGGCAGGAGTCTGACAGCTTCTCCTGAGACCCAGGACTGCTCATAAAGGCCAAAACACCAGGAAAACCCTAATGCAAAAATATCCAGTTGCTTTGGCATCATCCACAGATCTCTGTGCACAACCACAAGCACAGTGCTCAGGACGCCCGCTGGGAAAGAGGCAACACTGGATGTACTTGAATGCAGCTTTTCAGAAAGCAGAGTGGTGTGAGTCCTACGGGATTTTGCTTAGGAGATCGCTATTACTTCCAGCAATACAATTTATGCTTCCTGAAAGAATATTACACTTTGAGCTCTTTTCAATGAAATAGACTGGGGGGGGGGGGGGGGGGGAAGAAAGGTTATGCTGGGTTCTGTGATTTAACTTAAGGAATTTTATGCAGTGGCAGGGGTGTGTTTCATGTACTTTGTTTGTTAAAATAAAACATTTCCTTTTTACATATTCCTGCGGTGACCCGCGGATGGGAGAGGCCAAAGAAAGACTTTAGTGAGTTCAAAATGTAAACTTCAGGAATGGAAACCCCCTCCTTTAAAGAAAAAAGAATAATAACAATGATGCCCCATTCTCCCCTTTAATTTTCCTATTCAGTCAGATAATGTACTAGTTACCTTTTGTGTTACCTTGGTTGCTCCGAGTTAAAAAAATAAAGTCACAGTTTAGAGGAGAACTGACCCTACAGAAGTACTTTATCAAAAACTCAAAGGACCATTTGGGATGTACAGCTGCCCTTATTATTTATGGACTACTTAGCACCTACCTGTGCATTTAGTTCAGCATCCCCATCCACCTGCACCTCACAACCACCAGAAAAATGCTGGCCAAAATGCAAACACCAGCCAGCATGAAAAGCAGGATCCTGCAAATGGACATTGTGAGCCAAGAAGAGGTGTTCATCCCATGGCAGCTTGGACACTGGCACTTGATGAATCACAGAATTGTCTAGGTTGGAAAAGACCTTGAAGATCATCCAGTCCAACCATTAAATGCCCTAACCAAACCTGGATGCTGTCCAGGCACAAACGTAGGGAATGGCATCTCACAGTCCCCTGCTCCTCTACAGACAGCGATTCTTGAGCAAAGCCCAGTAACTTAATTTCCAGGTTTAAACCCTCTGCCCTGACTTTGCACCAGAAGAAAGCAACGCTTGCATCACCAGTGAGTGAGCACCTGAGTTTTAGTGGCTCTTGATGACCTGCCTAGGCAATGAAGTGCCAAACAGTGGCTGCACATGCTCCCCCCCAAGTCTCCCAGACTCTCCTCCAGAATCCAACTCATCACAGGGAATATTTTCAGTGTTGGGGACATGACTTACAATGTGATTTGGGATCTTAAAGGCTCAGATGCTTAAAAAAATTTATTTGCTTGTAGAAGTCCAGTAAAAAGTGCATTTCATATCCACTTATAGAAGGAATGGTCAGAGGCACTCACTGTTGCTAGATACTTCAGTACCTTGGGCAAAAAGCAGTTGTACTATGAAACTGAGGGCTGCTTCTTCCAGTGCTGAGCTCACTTGCTCCTGCAGTCAACGGGATTTCTATATAAGACATATCAATTTTAATTCTGACCTTTATTAACTTCCCACTACTTGATTTTTTGCACCCTCAGCATTCCTTCAACTTGGTAGTATGAAATATATACAAACATGTAACCATCTACCATGCACCAAAATTTTGATAAACATACATTTTTCTTACCTCACCTAAGGCTCCTCTTGCAATCGAATGAAGGCGAACAAAATATTTTGACGTCTCGAGATACATTCTCTTTTCCAGGAGGGCAAATAAATAGACCTGACATAAAATAATGTCATAACAATCAGCAACTACAACTCGATTCTTGCTGCTGTAACTTGAAACTTTTAAGAGAAGGTTAAAGTAACTCAAGTCTCAATTCCTGTCCACTAAAAAAGCATCCACTCCTTTTGTGTTGGGTTTTTCTGTATGGCTAATCCTATTTGGGGCAACTTCTGAGCTAGATAAAATAGCAAAGTATTTCCCCAAAATGCTTAAGGAAATTTGACAATTGGAGATTGGTCTCATTGACTACAGCCAAGCAATAAGAAACTGGAGCAGGCAGAACTGCAGAGCGAGGAAGGGTGCTTGGACTCCAAGGGAAGAAGAAAATCAAGCCCCTTTCAGAAGAAATCCAGTTACCAGGGGAAAACTATGAGTCTGCAAAAGGATAATGGGTCTGAGAAGTGTGATGAGGAGACTGGGGAAGAACCCCAAGCTGCCTGGAAAAAAGTTGAGCAGTTGAAGAAAGACAGAGAAGTTAAAAAGAGGCCTGGGGCTAATCTTTCTGCTGTTTTGGTTTTTTTTTCCCCTGTTTGTTTATTTGCTACAAGTCAGATTTTGGAGCAATTAGTAAAATATCATGCAAATATTCCCTGTGTGACTGCACATGAATAACTTTAATTTCACTAAACATTTGTCTCATCGTTCTGAAATACATCTGCTGTTTGCATTAAGATAATCTGCTAAAATATTGGGAAGTAAATTACAGTTTTTATAAGATATTTATGAAACAACTTCTTATTTGTATATTAAATATCTCTGAATATCATGGCCTGGTTTTTTGGCTGATGTCTGCCTTTCCCAGGAGCATCCGTGCCCTGTTTCAATTACAGACTGGGCTGAGTACCATCTTGTGGAAAAGCTCCAACTGGCTGGGAATGGCTCAGCGTACACTTGTTGTACCAGCGTCCCCTTGGCTGAGGGAATAGTACCAGATCTTCCAGCAGCCTATGACCAAAAATTAAAAAAACCCTCCAACCCCCAAACAAAATACAAGGTTTCAAATGTGCATAAATCACATGGTATTTGCAGAAATTCTGTCACAACACCACAGGAGAGCGTGTCACTCTGCTCGGACAGGGTGCTGCAATAAATGCCTTATGGAGAGACAATGATAAGGCTTGGAGGCTGCTCCCAGGCCCTGCTTGTGACCACACACCACACCAGGAAGTAAATTAAAAGCATTTTTGACTGTTTCATTCTCTCAGGGTTGTCTCATTCTCTTTGCATGCAGAGAAGTCCTAAGGGGTTGAGGAAAGACGTGTTGGTTAGTATTGCCGCAGACCAGATGAGCTTGTGTGTAGCCCTATTTTCATCTTTTCAAAGGAGATGTGGAAAAATCAGGTAATTTGTCATTTTCTAGCACTGACGTTTGGGGCAGGACCCTAAGGGCTGCACCCCATGGGAAGGAGACAGGGTCACTGAGGAAGGTGGAGGAAGGAAAGCAAACAGATCTATGTGCTGGAGGACATTGCTGCTGTACGGACGGGGACATATCTGCACTAGCCTCAAGCATGGGTAGATAGAGCTGTGAGAGCTCAGGGTGAGTAAGGAAACCCCCCCTGAGATGCAAGTAAATCCTAGATCCCTGCCATAGCTTGCTCTAGACAGGATCTGCATGCTGGCAGCACCCAAACCACTTCAATTAAAGTTATCTCAAGTGTAGCTGCATGAGCTTTAGCCACGTGAGCATGGACACATCTGTAATATTCAAGGTTATGCCTACACCCCTCTTAAAACCCAGCCTAGAGTGTTCAGGAGTTGCCATGGCCACACAGATAACATGTGGGGTCTATGAAGCCACTGAGGAGTTTATTGACCCCTCAACCTTCCCTGACTATCTGAGACCCTGTGTTCTTTCATAGATAGGCACCAGCTGCAGATTTCATGTCTGGACGCACAGCATATCTGGCTTGGAGGGTTTTGAGGGTTTAGTTCAGAAATGCTGGCAGTGGAGTTTGGGTGTGCAAATCACAGATCAGGTACTTCTGGAGCTACCTCACTCGGGAGTACCACCTCCTCTCACTTGACATTCCCTGCAAAGCTGCTCTGTCCCTAGTCCACAAGTTAAAATTGAATGCCCATTTTAAAAGTGAATGGGGTGAAATGGGAAGAAGAGGAAGCCCACAGCACCAGAATTTGGATCTAGATGATCTAAATTCAGGATGAAGAAGCCTGGGAAACAGAAGAGGAGATTGAAACACTTTAACAGATCACCTTAACCCACAGATCCTGCTCTGGTTTGGTATTAACTGCTCAGAGTCCAGCTTAAAGAATAATAAAAGGGTAGTATAAGCCTGCTCACCCTCCTCTTGCTTGTGCCCCACACAGTGCCTGTACCACTGCTTGTACGGCCACATGCCGCATTGGCCTGGGGACCCTCAAATTGATGCAACAGGATGGGGAAGCAAGTAGGGGAGGGTGTATTTCAGCATGGATCAGTCACTTAATGCTCACAGCAAAATAATGAGCAGCCTGGGCCAATGTGGCTGGGTTCTGGCTGCCTCACGTAGGTATATTGGTACCCAGTGACCAGGGCTGCACCGAGCCCTGCCCACTGTCCCTGCTTCAGAGAGCCAAGGTCTCTGGCAGGGACCACACCAGCAATTGTGCAACCCTGCTGCTCAGCCACAGATTTCCTCTGGCACCAGCAGCACAATAGTGGGTCTGTTGGTAAACAGGAATTGTTTCCCTGCCACAATAGGGCTCAGGATGAAATAATTCCCTGATACCAGGCAGCCTCAACGTGCCTCCTTCGCTCCCCACCCCAGTTTAGATGGTAGTGCCTTCCTGCTCCCTGTGGGCCTTCAGTCCCTCATAAAATGACAACACAATAAAACAAAATAATAATGGAATCCATATAAGGCTTGATGTCTTCATTGCTCCTTAGAAAAAGTGCCAAGGGACCTTCGCCTGAACACAGGCAGAAGGTTCCCAGCATCGGCAAGGATTTTTTTAAGAGGAGGAAGGGACATTTTTCAAGCTCTGGATACCAGTATCCAGCTCGTCCATCCTCAGCTATACAACTCCATCAGAAAGAAACAGGTAGTTATGGGAGACGAATCCCTGGGTCTGGCAGATGGATATGGAGTTAAGCTCACCTTAAGCATCCAAGGGCTGTGTGGGAAGGGAGATGACTGCTGACAGCCCTACCGGAGAGGCTTTGGCCAGGGCTGACCTGCTCCCAGCATCTCCCTTCCACGCAGCATCAGGGACTGTCAGACTCTCGCAGAACATTTGGTGGTCGGGATAATTGCACTGTGTTGTCTTAAAACTGCAGAGGCGTGGCCCTAAATAAAACCAGACACCCGGCCTCACTCCAAGCGCAGGAGCCCCTCAGCTTCCTGCCTATGCAATCTGACACAGAGCCCCATCCAGCCTCCCTGCCCTGCCTTCATTTTTCAGTCACGTGGTTATTAATGAATTTGTAATTACATAGGGGGAAAAAAGATAAACATATGATTTGAGACAAATACATACATGTCATGAAAAAAAAAATATATATATATATATACATATACCCACACGCTTTCTCCCCTATCTATATTTTTTGGTCAATGGTGTCCTAGAACCCAAATGAACCATTTCATTATTTGTGTTGGGAGTGCCAAAGGAACCTACCATTTATTTATATAGTTAAATCAGCTGCAGATGTGTGTGTGCTTTTTCCTTCATCCTTTCTTTCCTTTAGTGTTGGCATTTCTGACATCTCCAATTTTTTTTTTTAAATCTTTCTCATTCAATGAGGGCATCTGAAAAGCTTTGGGAAACAGCTCACTGGTCTTGTCTGCAGGGGTGGGCATCCCACATCGCTCTCACAGGGCTGTGCTTTTCTCCTGCCCCAAAGCAAGGGCTTGACAAATTAAGACCTCAAACACCAGGAATTGAGGGGAAAAGGAAAGTTTCCTGTACCACATGGGCCCAGGAGAGATCCTCTGGTGAAGGAAGCCTTGCAGCTGAGTCCCCACAGCTCACTGCACCCATGGCACATACCAGAGGAGCTCAGTACCATGGGGAAGGAACCATCACACTGTTTCCTGAGAAGCCCAGCATAATCCCTATGAACAAACTTCCCCTCTCCATTTTTTCAAGCTTGAAAGACATAAGAAGTGACCTCTGCTTTTCATTTTTCAGGTCAGGGAGTGTATGTAGCATCTGTCTGAGCTGGGTTTTGGCAAAACCTACTGCCTTGGAGGGCCCAGCTCAGGCAGACACTCTGACTTCCTTGCATCAGACTTGCTTGGTGGTTTGGGTTTATCCCTGTGAAAACCAGGCTCATTGTTAGCTTTCAGCATTAGGCAGGTGACACAGCTGAAGTCAGAGATGCCCATTTGATTTTTGGAAGCGCTATCAATTTTCTCATTACTTTTTTCCGCCATTATCATGTTTCTTTTCTTGAGTGAAATTCAGAGGAGCAGGGCACCAGCCGCTCTAAGCAGCACGCCAACAACTGCCAGCAGAAATCAGGACAGATATTGCTCTACCCCTTTTGGCAGGAGGAGGCAATCTCTTTCTGCTTTACCTGGAAGACAGTCATCAAGGCTTAGTAGCCCCAGGAAGCAACTTAACGCTGCAGCCAGAAAATGCACTTCAGATTCTTTTGGCAGGAGGCTGATGTTTCCTAATATTGCTCTGGATGCTTAAATGATGTGATAATAAGCATATTAGAAGCATTTAGGAGATAGGACTATTAGCAAATGATGATTCATTTTTAAATTTTTAAATGTATCTAAAACTGATGTTCACATGTTGAAACCCCGCTCACTGTCAAGAGAGCTGTCAGGTGAGTGATGCTGTCTGTGTTGGGTGCTGGCTGCACCCCTGGGGATACTCCCAGCATCCCCTTACACCCCACCAAGGCAGCCTGGCCACTTTTTAAAGCCAAAGACCATCACTCCAAGGACATTTCCAAGAACCACTTGCAGAAATCCCCTTGGGGAAGCCGGTCACAATGCCATCAAGGCAGTCTTTTTAAATTCACCCATATATGAGGAGGATAGCCTGGTTGCACTGATTTGCTTTGTAGCAATTATCCACTATGAACTTTATATAATCTGCCGCATCCTGTATTATCTGAAAAGGTACAAAACCTATAAAACTGTTTAATATATACATTTGTATATAGGCAAAATCTCACAGTGTACTTAAATATGTATATTTATTATATTCTGTTAGGTATCTACATTATATAGATCTTTTTTCTTTTTGTTTTATCTCATAAAAATGTATGGAAGCCTAAGCATGTATGCCTATGTATGTATGCATACATAGGTATGGCATGTATATTCAATAATATGCAGTGTGTCTATAAATATATATGTACACGTATATGCATATACATATATACAGATTTATACACACACACGTATATATATATATATGTATGCATGTGTATTTAGCTACCTATCTGTATGTATGGGCCCATGCTGGGTGTATAAAGACAACTGACTACCAGAACACTGTTCCAAGGCACGCTGAGTCCCACAGTACAGATTACGAGCCTTCACAACAGTTCCCCAGCTAGACACGTAAGCAAGTCCACTTAGGCATAACAGCAATCTCCCTCTTACACATTATGAGCTGCTTTCATTAAAATTCAACACTTCTTTGAAGAGGCTTTTCTTGCAGCCACTCATAAACCTGGTTTCTCTCCTGCTCTCAGTAAAGCAATCCTCTGCTCTGCCTGGTCGCCAACTCCTCCTGGGGCAAGGGCAGCATAACCAAACCAGATGTGGTTAGCTGGTGTAAAGCACCGACCACTGGTTGCATTGCCATTGGACTGGCACACCCAAAAGACCTGAAATATTTTACAATTCTCTCTAAAATTATTTTTTATGTCTTATTCTCTATCAGGCACATTGCAAACAGCATGCAAGGTCCCCAGCAGTTCACCAAGTCAACTAAACTATATATTTTTTGTGAGTAATCGAACGTATAAAACAGTTTGTCTGATAGCTGATGATGGCCTTGCTTTGCAGTGCTTTGGCACCTCTCTGGCCTAGCTGTGCTCACCGAAGGGCTGTGGTCCGGCTCTGTGCCTCACCGTCGGGAAGAGCGCCAGAGGCTGCTGGGGAAAGGGGCCTGGACTGCAGCACTGCAAGGCACTGCAGTGCCATTTTGAATTAAAATATTTACTCCTGACATTTTGCGAGAGGGGACGTTAAAAAGAAAAAAAAAAAAAAGCTGGACGTAATTCAAAGTCTCTGCAAAGTCACTGGGAATCTTCCAAAAGGCTTCAGCAAGAGCAGGATTAGCTCTCCCCATATATACATAAAATTTGTTGTCTTTTGCATATCAAAGTGGTGAAGCTTCTCTTCTCTTCAGCTATTGCTTTTAAGTGTGCTACAAACAGAGCCTTATCTGTCCAGGAAAAAAAAGGCTTTGACAAGGAAGACTAGCTCAGATGCTGAGACAAACTTGGCCACGTTCCTGCAGCAAGAGCAAAGCCAATAAAGATATGGGCTGGTCTCTAGATGCCGTCAATAACATGATTTGGATGGTTGTTCGAAAACTCTCGCTATGTCCCTGTTGTTGTTTAACACTAATAAACCCTTCATCTTCCCCTCCTCTCCACTGTCACCCTCCCTCCCACACGTGCAAGGATGCCATATCGCAGCCAGGGTGCAACGGGCTGAAATGCCTCCATATTGTTCCCAGCCACAGTAGCAGACACTAAAGAATCTACAAAAGCAAGAAAAATTAAGCTGGTGAAAGGAAAACTTCCCAAGCTATGGTGCTTGTTGAACTGAGCAGCTTCATTCAGCTTTATTTCTTTAAATTCCACCTTCATCTCCCTTCGATTCTCCTTTCTGTAGATCAGATATGATTTTACCTACTACGTAATTTCTGTGATTTTTTGCAGCCTTTCTCTCTTCGACGGAGTTGCTCACTGATGCCTGTATATCCCATTAATACTTTAAAACTGCTGAAAATCTGGTCGATAATTAGGCTGATGAGAAAACCTGTTAAACGAATCTGAATGCAGCCAGTTCACCCACTGCACCATGAGCTTCCCATGACCAGCAGGAGTGGAGGCGACAAAAGCCAATAACCACCATCCCCCAAACTCTTTTTCTCAGCAGTTTGAGCATGTTCTGCTTCAAATATGTGCAAGAAACCCGTATGCTGTGTCAGAAAAAGACACATTTATGAAGTAAGGATTTAGGATAGGATTGAACCAAAGGTCAGTGCTGGAGGAGGGCGAGGCTGCAGAGGTCTTGTTGATCTGGCCACATCCAGGCTGCATAGTTGATATCAACAGAGTGGTGAAATCACAGCAGAAGATGCTTCCCAAAAAATGGCACTCATGTATTTGTATATACATGAACACACACGCACATATAAAACACCACTGTGAATCTACAAAAACCCTAAGGATGTACACAGGCTGGTCTTCATTAGCATTTGGATAGAAAAAAGCCCGCTTCCTTGTCTTGTTTCTGGACACTGAAAAACATCAGTGTTTTTTTTGCAACTTCTTTAAATGTTTTCAGCATGTGCTGGCCCAGCTTTCCTATGCACCCAGGGAATTATGGAAACACTGAAGACTGATGGAGCTGTGGGGAGAGTGGTGGCACAGTTATGCCCAGGCCAGCAAACAGAGGAGCGTTTCCAGCATACGCTGATAATTCAGATTCTGTCCAAGTCTTTGGAGAGCAGATGTCAATTATGAATCACATGATTACTCTGCCATATTTTTCCTGGTTATGCTCATTGACTTAGATAAGGTATCATTTTTCACCTACAAAATATGTTGCATATACAATAAATAATATGCACAGTACCATAATAAATATTCAGTATATATGGTGTGTGCATTATAGTGGTCCTGGTAGAGTTATAGCAGAGCAGTCAAGGCTGAATTGGCATTTTCATTATAAAGGCTGATAATTCAAGATCACTAGCAAAAGACAATGAAATACCATCTGCTCACATGCAAACAGCTTTTACAGAGGGGGTTTAAGGTCTTGACGTGAGCAGTTCTGCATAGAGGGCAAAAACAAGAGAGCTCCTGAGACGCTGTCTCTCACTGTCAAAACTCTTCACCTGAATTTGTTCCTACTTACATGTCAGATGATGTTTTTTCTAAATCTCCAGCTTCTTGAGCCAGAAGGTCTTGTGAGCATCAGTGTTCTCACAGGAGATATAAAGGAGTATTTTCTAGACTTTCTGACACAAGAGTAAACCTTGTAAATGCAAACTCTGCAACTCAACAATTAAAATCCAGATGGGGTTAAACAGTCTTCAATGCCACACCTGAACTTCTTGATGCTGAGGAGGAGCAACACACACTCAGCACATTCTGAAGGCCAGGTTGGTTTGAGCTGGGGCCACTGCTGACCTCTTCCAGTGGTGCCAAGTCCAGTAACCGGCAGCAGGTCTGCATCTGAACCCCAGGGCTAGGTCAGGTGTGGCATGTTACATACTTCCAAAGATCTGCGCTGTGTACTGAAAATTATTGTCTCTCTAACCACTGCAACCTCTTCTACCTTCAGTGCCACTTCTGCTGTAGCTTGTGATGGCTTGACCAGAACTCAGTGAAACACACCCAGTCCAACCATATGACTAGCTTATACAAAGCCTTCACAGCATTTTTGGTAGCCTCAGGCCACCCTTTTATATCCCTGCTCAGCTTCCTTCTGATGGCTGCAGCCCATCAGGTGGAGGTTTGCACAGGAACGGCCTCATCTCAGCAGGTTTTTGGCGCACTGTCTGGAGGTGCTTGAAATGGGGCTGGCTGGGCACAGGCGGGCAGATTTGCTGGTGGCTAGGAGAAGGCGGTGTTTTCCAGCAGAGGGTGTTAAAGAACAACCAGGAGGTCTGGTGGTAGGTGGCAACCTCTTCTTTCAGCACAGCTGCTTGCAGAGGGCATGTCTGTTTACACCTTGAACTAATCACAGTGACAACCAGCAGTGAAAACCTGGATGCGGGGAAATCCATGGGAATTTTGCCCAGACTTTTCCCTTGAGCTGTTACACTCATGGTTCAAATATATTTCTTCCAGTATGTGGTACCTTTCTGTCCAACAATGAAATTAATGCAGATTTTTTTAGCTCATTCCCAGCAGGCACCTAAGCATCTTCCTGGTCCTAGTGCAAAAAAAGGAGAGCGATGCTGCAGGATGTAAGTGGAGGGACCCACCTCCGACCACATAACATGTCACTGTCCATCTTGACATGTCTAACAGGTGAGTTCACCCCAGTTTGTAATCCCCCGCTTCGCTGTCTGGCTCTGTATCAATGATAAGTATTATTTGCACATCATCGCAGCTTCAGTTCGGCAGCTCTTCGAGCCTGTTTCCAAAAGAAACTGTCACAGGCAATAAACACCAAAGTAACCCCACTTCCAATTTAATTGTTTTCTCAAAATATCACTAGCAATTAGACTATATTAGCAACAGATTGTTTGCAGTAGCTCATTCTCTGAGTCAAAACTGGTTTCTTTCTCTTTAACAATCACACAAAACATCTGAAACAGGAAAGTACCTAGGTTGTTTTTTTTAGAGTCAGAATCAAGTAAACAACCAGCGTTACTTCTACAAAAGACAAAGTGTCTGGAAAATGCAGGAGAAAAATATGGGATGGCTGGAATTTTTTTATGTTTACAAATTTATTGTGAAAGTTTTCAGAAAATACAGTGACAGCATTGCCTGCAGTACAGTAGGGAATGACAGTCAATAAATAACACTAAAAGACTGTGCAATAAATAAATATAAGACTAATATAATATGTTTGTAGCGGGCTGATCAGTTTTAAATTCTCTGCCTAAGGCTGAATTTTACAATAAACAAACCACGTCTGTATGCTTTTCTCTATCCGTGCTGGGTCAATCCATTTATTTATGGTTGGGCTCACCTTCTTCCTCACACATGCATTTTTTGTCTATCCCAGTTTTCTCCCCTTTTTTAAAAAAAATCAAAACCCAAGCACAGTATAACACTGCCCAGAGGTAAGGTACACCTACTCTCTTACTGATGTGGCATCTAGGCTTTACCAAGACACACTGGGTCAGTAGAGCTATAACACGTGTACACCCGCACTGACGGCGCCAGCCCCTTCATTATTTCATATATGTGCCCTTCACCGAAGTAAGCCGTGACACACATGTCAAAATGTGTCCTGTGGTGTCCCCAGAGATTTTTTTTTAAGGCTGGCTTATTGAAGTGACCGCACATCTTTTTATTACCTTTGGTGGAAAACATTAGCCCTTTCTTTTAAGTGGTGCTGCACGGTCGAGGGGGCTTGGAGGGTTCCAGACAAGCGTCTGCAAAACCATCTCTGGCTCAGTGGCTGTGATCATGGGCTAGGTAATTTGTTTGATTAGAGTATCCGTCTAAGACAAAGAAAGTGTAGTGGAGTGAGTCGGGCTCTGGTCTCATTTACAGGTCTGGAGATGCATGGAGAAGCTATTACAAGTGACCTGTGACCTGGCCCACCCTCAGGTGAAACAGCTTTGCCCAGTCACCTCCTGTTAGCCTCAGCCAAATGATAGGCTTCGGGGAGCCCAGGACGCGGTGACGGTTCATCAGACAGACAATATCAGACCCGCGGGCCCAGCCTTGAGCTATGCAGATGCAAAAGCAGATGAATTTTTTTAAAAAATAAAAATAATGGCTTTTCAAACTCATTATGGTGATAGTGTTACTTACAACAAATCTGTCTGCAGTTTTGGGGCTGCAGAGATAAAAGCCCTCAGGAAAAATGTCAGTGGCTTGAGTTTATTTATATGTAAGGTAACCATGAAAAATGTCGGCGTACCACTAATTGCAGGGCATATTTATTCTGCACAAGTTGTTTTCCACATTAGCACAGTTGTTAAAATGCAGTTTTGCCTCAGGAATATTATAACTTTATCTTCTGTAATTATAAATGTGGATGTTGCTGGGGTACTATATACACTGAAGAAGAAACGTAAGAAATGGGCACTGCAAGGAGGAAAACAAACATAATTAAAAATGTAATGTAGTAATTATATGAAACATACTCGGGAAGTGGAGAACCACGGATAAGCTAGCAAAGGAGCTATGGTGCATTAGATCCTGGTTTTAGATTTGTATGCCATCTCATTTCAAATTTCTCCCATGGTTTTTCACTTAAACCAACTAACAAGGACCAGTTGGCAAGGCAAGAGTTATGTGCAGCGGCATGTTATTCTGTGCTGTGCAGTCATTATAGTGTAAGAGCAATTTTACTATGAGGAACTAAACCCAGAAACCTGGAATGCAACTGCATGCTGTAGTTATCATACAGGAAATGTTTAATGAACAACAGTAGAAAAGCATCTTCTGATAGGGTAGGGAATATTTTAACTAAATATACTGTATTATGCAAAATGCCTAATGTCATTGATACCATCATAGGTCTATGTGTGAAGCAGAGAACGTTAAGGGTCACCAACCTGCTGTATATTACAGCTAACACACAAGGTGCACGAGCACCTATTTCTTTGAGAAACACCTGGCAAATGAAATGTGAAGTTTTCTGCATGGTGCTAAGAGGCAGAATTCAGACACAATTTGCTTGTCTGGAGTAAAAGAGGCCAGAACTATGTTCTCATAGCCCCCAGCTCAGCTTGTCTGGGAGTCTGAAGTTTTCATAAGAAGGGAATCACCGTGAGCAGGACTGCAGTGATGACTGCAGCCACAAGAGCAGCCAGCAATTGCTTCCACTTTTCCCTTCAGGTTAGGTGCACCCCAGGCACAGTGGATATACAACACACAAACCATGGATGCACAAATACACACATTTATATATTGAGATCAAGAATCTGTTTCCTTACCAAGAGATTTCCCACTTAATGGCACACATGAGCACAGGGTATCATTTCAAGATTTTCAGATTTCCTTTGTTTTATTGATTCTTCACTTTTATACCAAAATGTAGTCCACACCATCCTGAGTTTAATAGACAGATAACACCGAATTTCCACTAGCATCCAGGCAGGGGCCAAGCAGAAATGTATTTATTATACCCCTATTATTCACCTATGCTTACTAGCAAAAGCTCTATAACACAGGCATGATTAGAAACCCATCAGATATAAACAAGCCTGAGAAGTTCAGGAGAGTCTGGAGGCTTGTCAACCAAAATCCTAGAGCATTTCCTTCTGGATCCCCCCTGAACACCCTTTCCCATCTCTTACCTACCACACTGTCCTTTTATTCTCCGTTTCCCCCCTCCAACGACACTTACTGCTCTGTAAAGGCTCCTTGTCCTTCAGTGTCCTTTCTCCCTTCACTGCATTTCCCCCCATGACCATCCCTTTTTACTTTTCCTCTATGTTTTGGCAATCTCCTGTTCTGCTGAACAGTGCAGATGAAACACTAACCTCTCCCACTTTTCCACTCAGGGATATCTGTGGCCAACCAGAAAGCTGGGCAGTGATGTACCCTGAGAGTTCATCAGAAAAACAAGGTCCATTGAAAGACTTGGACTTCATTCTGCCCAATTTATCTAAATTAATTTTTTTCTGAAACGAGGTATCCCAGTTCTTCTTTGTGCTCCTTCTCATTTCCTCTAAACTCATTTATCAGTCTTCAGAGATCCAGACCTGCTGTCGCTGCTCCCCACACCTAACAACGTGGATCCCCTATCACAGATGGCAGCCAGCAACAGAGACAACTTTCCAGTTGCTTCACATTGCAGACCTCCCCAGAGCACATCACCCCTGCCAGTCATCACCTCAAAGGGCTGGAGGGGATCTCCAGAGGTCACCAGTCCCTTCCCTGGTCCATGGCACCTGTGTCATTCCTGACAGATGCTTATCTTTGGGGTTTTAAGGCCTTCAGTGCTGGAGATGCTGTCACCTCCCCAGGCAGTGTCTTGCAGTGCATCGCTGTCCTTATCATGAAAAGGTTTTAATGTGAAACTTTCCTACTGCAATTTAAGCCCATTACTTCTTGTCCTATCAGCAAGAGGCATGGACAACTGATTATTTATTTCCTCTGTGCAGCAGTTCTCCACATTTTTTGACAATTGTTTTGTTGACACAGACATTTCTCTGCACCAAAAGCACAGTCTGAGGAGTGGCGTATCTCCCCATCACTGAAACCAGCGTCTTGCCTCTAATGTTCACTGGTGGCATTTCTATTGTAAATTCACTTTACAAAATGAACTGAAAGCTGAAATGCAACCTCATTGAAAAGCTCACATTATGGGGATTTATATTCCCTTTTTACTGTCCCTTAAAATACAAACAAGACTATTTTTGACTTATGTGTAATTGAACTAAAAATAAGCAGACACAGCTTTGCCAAGCACCAGTGATGAATACTCATCATTTAGGATCCCAGAAATTATCATCTAGGCTTAAAAATAATAAAATTTCAGCAACATATATGAAACTCTTCATAATTGCCATCTGGGCTAGGTTCTCTGAGAGCTTGAGTTGGGATTCTACTCATCTCAGTCAACTATTCATGCACCAGAAAATTAGATGTCTTGTCCATCTGCTGTGGGCTAACAAGTATGGAAAAGCTTACACATCTATTTAAGGTGGCATAAATGACTCCCTGGAAATGTCCTTCTTTCTCCAAAGAGAGTGCCTAGACATTAAGGGTTTTCAGAACAATAAATCATAATGGAGCAGGGTATATTTTCATAGACTTTCTCCCCAGAGAAGCAGCATCCTCTCTGTTGGTATGCTTGCTTGATTCAGACAAAAGCCGAGATCCTCGCATCATCTCACATCTCCAAAGCCTTTAATAAAGACTACAAACATCAAAATACCCATGAAAAATTCACCAGTAGGTTAACAACTTCTACAGGAAGCTATACTTCTGATGGCTTTAGAGTAATTAAGACTAAACAAAGCCATGTTGACTTGAATGGCTCTGTAACCACTTTGCAGAGGTCAATTACTCAGGGATATGTTCCTGTTGAGGAATTGCCTGACAGGTATTTTTTGGCTTCTACATGTGCTGCCATCTTACTGCAGTTTTAGGAGCTGCAACTTTTCTAACCTGGTGGAGTCTACATTTCAGAAGAGAACAGGCTGTACATCTGCTTGATCAATGCCCAACCTTTTGGGTAACTTCTGGGAGCGAGCCCTTCTTCATGAAGTACTGAGTTAGCATATGCTTCCTGCTTGATGTGTGGTAGGCAAGCTCAGCATACATTTAAAGGTGTCTCTTTCAGAGGGCTTCTGAGGCCAGATAATTTTGATGCCACAGGTTTGACCCAAGGTCCTTGCTTTGGGACACAGGTAAAAAGCTGCGCAGAGAAAAAGGAGATATGGTTCCCACCTTCCTCCACTGGTGGAAGCCAAGGAAATAATGAACTAAGCTCAGTAATTATGACACTGACAATTGGTGAGTATAGGAAACAGGGCACATTATACAGACAAATCTTTCCCCTGGTATTCTGTTTCAGACAACAGCAACCTACTAATTCTGAGGATAGTCAGGTGGCTGTATTTACTAATCACCAATGAACATGCCTGCATGAACTTGTCTGCTTGCTTTTTCAGTCAATTTATATCTTATTTTCTGATGCGTACAACGTTGTTGGCCTCTTATGGAGCCTTGTAAGTCCCATCCAAAGTGCCAAAGTGTCCAGTTTTGACCAAAACATCATTCAGTGACCTTTAAATTTCTCCTTGCTTTCATCAACTCAAGTAGTAGGGTGCACTTGTCCTCTTAATTAAGTTAAAATGACAGCAAGAGACTCTTACAGTGAAGTGACAGAGCTCTGGCAGTTGCTGTTAGTGAAAGGCTCTTAAAATACATCCAGTTGTTCCAAACCAAAACCACGTTTGAGCTTAGCAATCTGCTCTTGGGCTTTCCACAACAGTAATATTAATCAGATCAATTATATTTTTCTTCTTAACAGATTTCCTTGCTCAAAAAACAATCTGGAAAGTCTTCTTGTGCTCTCTATATATGTATTTATACAAAAATATGTTTTTGGTGTCATATTTCTTTATACAGTGTTACCAGGATAGAGGATGAAAAAGTGAACATGAAATGGTTCAAAAGGTACTGCTCAGATTCAAGATTTCTCTGTTTTATCAGGAAAAATCCACTGGGGGAGCTGCTGAAGCAAGAGGCTAAGGGATGAATAAGAGTTGTGCTAAACTGTGCGTGTACCTGCCAGGCCAAAACAGCTCCTTGGCTATGGGGTTATTGAGTCAGAGCTGATAGTTTGCTACATAAAGTAGAAATAAAATAACCAGCTTTTATTTTCTTGCCTGATGCATTCACTGCACCCTTTGAAACCCACCCCAAATGAATGAAAAGCTTGGGATATATTGCTCTGTAATAATTGCCTCCTGATCAGTGAGGAGCAAAGCTTTTTCTTCCCTTTCTTCCCTCTCCTCCACAACAAATTCTCATAAGGATTTTTTTTTTTTTCACTACAGACAGCAAACATAATTACACAACAGATCAGAACAGCTTACATAATGCCCTTTATAGAAACCTGCCTTACTTCAGAGGCATATTAGCATTTCTTATGGGTTTAAGGGGTGAGGGATTAATTACAGATTTTCAAAATATGCCTAATTACATATTTACTGGTGGAATAAATAATTCACATTTCATAATTTGCCATGAAATGACTACTTTCTTTGAAGATTAAAAATTTGAGGCTTGAGGAATGTTAAAGTTCAAACTCTGAATAAAGGCTCCTAATCCTTTATAGATCAGCATTTTACATGAAAAATAGAGCAGAAAGTCGCTCTTTCACCTGAGTGACTTGTAGACCCCTTGAAACTTCTCACTTGGCAATCTATCAAACAAAACGAGCAAAACATTAAAAATGTGATTTGTCCATTTACTTTGGCACTTTGGTAGATCATGGTGGATTTCAGGAAGCATCTAAATGACTTGAGACCATGTGTTTCGCCAGTTCTTGGCTTTTGCACTGGGCAGAGGCGGGACCAGCAGCACCTCCCTGTACAGCACAGTGCGGGCAGTGGCTGGTACCCTCCTCCCAGGGCTGGTGCAGGGGCTGCTGCTCTGCCGTGCATGGCGGTGGCAACCAGAGACTCCTCACATGCTTGCAAGCGAGGAGCCTAAAACGTGCCTTTAAACGCTTCACGGCATTGGGTCATTTGGAAGCATAAATCAACTTGCCCGTTTCCTGACCTGCCCTAACATACAGCCAGTGGTTTCCTCCGTTGTATTTTATTTTAGCCAGAGTTAGCAAGAAGAGTATTCCTTTGGTATTTAGGGAATATACAAATTATTACAGATGAGCAAATAACTGCCTGAAGAAAGGAAATAACTGCTTCTGAGTGTTGTATTAAAAGAAAAAAAAAGCTGCCTTCATCAACAGTAAGTGCCACATTCAGTAACTCCAGATACCAAAGAAAGAAGGAAAGGAAGACCCCACATGCCAGTACAATTGGTCTTGGTTTGCATGTTGGTAAACTTACAAAGGAGGAATAGGTTGGAGAATCCAGCACAGTATTGCTTCTGTGCACATATACATGACAGTCAGAATCTACCCACACCAGTCATGGTACATTATGGAAAGTGGAAAGGGCAGAAGAATCACTTAGAAGAAAAAATCAGTAGGGCATGTAGAGCAAGTGACCTGGTTAAGTCATCACTCTGGTCACCCCACTGCAGGGCAGCTACCCAAGGGACATATAGAAAAGGCTTCTCCTGGTCAGCTCATGTTTGCCCCTGCTTAGGTCTCCAGCTTTGTGAAGATCCTTAAAAGAAAGTCAACATACCTTTTAAAAAAAAAGATATACAGAGAATATTCATAGCATATAGGAATGGAGTCTACCTATAACAACTATCAAGATTCCCAGAAAGTAAGGAAATAAACACTGACTTACAGCATAGCCACACTTGTGATTAACTTGTAGATATAAGTCCATGTGTTTTGGACAGGTATATGAAAATAGCAACCTGCTATTCATCATTTTAGTTTTTCAAAAGAGCTAGGTATGTGAAGGAACATAAACCAAAACATGATGCTTTGGTCCTAGTTCAGCCTTTTCCTTTTGTGCCACCTCATGTAAGTGGCTAAACCTTTCTATGCTACACTTCCCTTAAAATGCTTTCCACCTTATAAGCTAAAATGATTGTGTACAGACTATAGATTTAATTGAAGCAGGTTGAAAAGTGGAAACCCACTCTTGTAATCAATTTGGGAACAGAAATGTTATTTTCATTTTGGAGCAAAGGGTCTACTTTTTCATACACTTTACACATTTTTCAGTAGTCTAAAATCTAAAGGTCTATGGAAAAAAATGTTTTCTTTTTCTTAGAACAATGGCTTACTTTTAGTCATGCTTTCAACAATAATTTCCATAACAATGTATACTTTAAAACAGGAGAAAATATTCTGGGGAAAACATTGATAAGATTGGTTCAACCTACAGAGATGACTGTAAAATTTTGTCTATCAAAATGCTCAGCTTTCCCAGTCAAAAACTCAGATTTGATCAACATGTAGCTGTTTCTTTTATTAATAATAGCGCATCAGCAATATTTCAGTGTAAATACATAATTTAAGCTCTAAAGTTATTTAAAGCAGGTAAAATACTCTGCAGTGATGGCATCATCAAATAGAAGAATGCAGTCAGTGGTATGAAGTGGTAGATGAGGGGCAGGTGAGCATCCTTAGCCATAACTGCAAGCAGTGAACACTGTAGGACAGATTTATAAATGTACTGCAAGCCATTTAAAAAGTCTTCTCCCTCTCTCGCCCACACAATATTAATTACCTGCACCGGCTTGTACTAATTCATTTTCCTTATACCTCAGTAAAGGAAGATGGTGTCTGAAATAAGTAGTGTCAAGATATAGTGTAAAGAAGCTACAGATACTCCAAAACTGCATTTTTGGGGCAGGAGGGTGGAGGGAGGAGAGAAAAAATAACACCTATAAGTTATGCTTCCAACTCAGTTTCATTCACTGAGTCATGTAAATAAATATCCAGCCAGTTTGGTCCCCATCCCACAGCCTCGGCACAGCAATTCTAATTACTCATCTATAAACAATGCAGACAAGCCATTGCTCAACACCACGCTACGCCTCATGGCCACACACTTTGCATCCTACCTGGGTAAATATTGAAATGAATATAATATACTATATATTAAGGGTAAAGTTATCTGCAAAGCCCAGTGATTCACGAGCTCTCTGAATGTACATAAAGTGCTTTAGTGAAAGCATTTCCTAAGGGCCTGATCCAGTCATGCTTCTCAAACCCTCTGCAGCTGTCTAGACTGGAACAGAAAGGTCATTCAGCCACTGAAGGCCAATCCATCACTCCCATTAAAAAAAAGAAAATACCTAAACTGCTCCAAAGTTTCAATTTGTGGATCTGATGGGGAGATACTGAAAGAACAGCCAAGGTCCCCTTCCCCAGGGGGACGAGGGCCAACACAAAGCCTGTACCCTTCCCAGGGCTCATTTTGAGGATCTGAGCAGGAAGCCAAAGCATCCCAGGAAAATTTCTGCCTCAAAGCACATCTCTTGTCATCCTCTTCTTTTTAACATGCCAGTGCTGCAATGCAAGGAGGTCTTCCACACCAGAACTTTTCTTTCTGCTTGCCTCTCCTTGGCACTGGGGGCCTCGTGTATGCAAAATCCAGAGTTTATGTATGTCCCATGATAGGGGAAGTCAATGCTCATCCCAAAAGACTCTTCCCCAACCTATTACTTAAGGATGGAGAATCCCCCTTTCTCCAGGCTACCTGTGCCCCTTCACTGCTCTAACCCTGCTGACATGTCAGCCACAGGAGAGCCCCATGGTCCTACTGGAGATGGGTGCTGCTGTATTTTCCATCAGTAGTTGGAGATATCCAGGTCACCATTGAGCTGCGGAGAGATGCTCACCAGGTGGGGTACCTCCCTCTATCATCCCTTTAGCAATGGTACACTGAGCTGTAAAATACCTCTATACTGGGGGGATTCCCTGTGCGCTGCAGACTTGGTGGGTGACTTCAGCATCATTAAGCTTGGGAAACTGAGGCCGAAGGAGCCTCTGCAGTGGCCAGCCCAACAGGACATTGCACAGCTGATGAGAATGGGGCATTTTCCATTGCTCGAGCACCAGCAGCTTGCTGAACTGCTATGGGTCAGCAGTGAAACAGGCTGGATATCATTGCCCCAGTGAGCTCCCTCCCTCCCCAAAGTAAGAGAGAGCACAAAGAAGCCAGCACGAGGACTGACAGTACTGCTTGAAAAATGTATTCCAGCTGCTTTCCTTAAACTGCAAGCCATGGCCCAGTTGTTTGCAAACACAAACATTTTTAAAGAGGCATTTCTGGGGTTCGATAGGACCTGCCTCCTCCAGACGCAGACGTTTTGGAAAAAAAAGGGAGGGAAGGAGAAAAGAAAAGGCGACCTCTTCCTGGATCTCATCTTTTCCATTTGGATTTCAAGCACCAGAACCATTACCAAATAAAATGTCAACTTTTTTCCCTTGTTCATTAACCTTTGATGCTTATTGTACAGCCAGTTTCAGTGCTCACAGGGGACTCGGGAGGCTCAAATCACAGAATTCATTTTACTCAGGGCTTAGGCACAACTTGAACCACAGTCCACAAAGGAGGGAGGGGAGGGGAGGGAAAAGGCTATTAGCCCAATCTGCCTCTTCAGCGGTTTACATGTTTAATAAAGATTGAATTTAGAGAGAGGGGGAACCCCCAACTTAGTAATAATTCCCTTCACAAGTTCTACTATAATTAAAAAATAGAGGCAAGGTCATGACGAGTGCTATTGAAAATAACAGACAGACCTGTAATTATAGCAGGGCCAGCTAAACCAAGGGTTAAAGGTCTCTTAATACTCTGTCAGCATTTCCACTATAACCCCTCAGTTTCAGGGGTTTACAGCTTGCACATAAATATTTGCTGCAGGCCAAAAATGGCCCTTCAAGGGGTCAGAAAAAGGAGGTAAATTTTATTTACATATTTATAAAAAATGGCCTGGCTCCACAGAAGTGGCATGTTCCTCACCAGCACCACCAGTGCAATTCAGGGGGACGAGGAGCGAGAGCCAACAGTCCCAACTGTGGGAGTGTATGGGGTGGGTGGAGGAGCTGGAAATACATTTTATTCGGAGCAAGTGGCTCCAAATTCACAGAAACCCTATACAGAGGCAACAATCTGCAAATACAGTATATATTATAAGCAGAATCCTTAAATAATAAGGCCGTATTCCTACCATGAATTATACAGATAATCACTCCCACTGTTCAGCCAAGCATGCACATAAGTCTTTCGAAGATGAAAACATAAGGCCTTGCTGGCATATTGGTTTAACTTAAATCAGTACTTTAATTGATTTATTTAAGCCAGTGCCAAACCTGGTGTGACTCCCTGATTTCTGCTGAAGAGTAGCTTATTTCAGTTCAGTTTAAAAAAGAGTATCTCGATCTTTTTTTCCAAGGCATTCCTTCCTCCCCTTTTCCTATCTCTGTATTTATGTGAACCTGAGTTGACATTAGTTCAGTGCTTAAGGATTAGAAGATGTAAACTGGCTGTAGCCTTTTTTAGGGCTCCTTTCCTTGAGGGACTGAGCTGCTGCCAGTAGTCCATGGCCAGAGCAACCACTTGCACACACTAAATACAGATGCTTACAGGTTGAGGAACCTAAGCTGTTGCTGCCACTCCTGCAAATCCTATTTTTCCTTTATTTAAAAGTCTTCTAAAAAGCTTCAGGTCCTCAGTAAAATAAAATAAAATTAAAAAAAAAAAAAAAGAATGCCTCATAAACCCAAATTAACATCATCCAGAAAGCTCAAAAAACCACACCGGCAAACAAAAAGAGTCCTGAATTATGGAAAAAAACCACAACACAAACCCTTCTCTCATACTGGCATGATATATAAGCCAGCCTCCTGACTTTTGGGAGGTTAACTCACAATTTTCCAATGCCTGCCATTAGCAATCAAAATAAAGCCAGTTTGATTTGCAGCAAGAGTTTCTCTGTTGCTGGCTGGTTCAACCGGACTGCCCTTCTCCTGTGGCTGTGCATCACTTTGGCTCTTCACTCACAGCTTCAGGAGCAGTTAAAGGGAATAGTGGTAGAAAAGCAAGAGCATTAAATGATCTTGGATCTAGTGAAATTTATTTACTAGAGCTTTCTGAGGGTCTAGAAGTGAAGAGAGGGAGAAACTCAACTAAAATGATTACCAAGGCAAACCCTTCCAGAAACTATTATTTTCATCTGTACCTAAAAATGTCACAAAATAATACATTTCTTTTCCTCACTAACTTCAGCATATTTTTCAATGTAATCCTAGAGGGGTTTGGGGTTTTTTTTAAGTGAGATTATATTGAGGATATATAACTTTTTTTTTTTTCAAGTTTATAACAAAATATTTATTGTGCAAGACCCAGAAGATAAAAAAGATGCAACTGTTTTTCTTGGTTTGTTTTGAGGTTATTTACTTAGGACTAAGCACCTCATTTTTCTTGTGTACAAAAAGTAATTATGCAGTCAAAAGAATTATGGCCCACATACTTCAAAACATATGAAAAATGTAAAACTTTATTACATACATTAATTTCTAACAAAGGACGTCTCCAGCATCAGCGTAACTGGTATAAGGCAGATAACTGATGTATGGTGTATTCGTTGATGTTCCTCCCAAATGGGTTTTATAAAGGCAAACAAACAAATAAACAATTTCTTTCGTTATGTCTCTCTCTCTGGTATAAATTTCATCAGCCTAATACAGGGGACTGTAGGCTTAGGGGAGGGGGTTGTCCATGGATTTATTTTTTTTTTTATTTAGCTAAAATATTCTGCTCAAGCAATCTGTTCACCACGCTTTCCTTTTGTTATCTTTCCATCTCCTGCATCTCTCAGTCCAGGCAATCCCAGCTCCTGCCCGCACCACTGCCCAGGCTGAACCCAGCTTCCCTGCCGTGGGCAGCAACCCTGGCCCCCTGCTGTAGGGTAGGCTGCAGAGCCAGGATTGCTCCCAACATCCCGGTCACGCAGCTTCCTATGTGACTTTGGAGCAGAGGTCTGTGGAGTACTGGTATTTTTCTCCCCCCCTCCCCCCGCCCCAGTTGAATTTCTGAGCAGGGCAAGCTCATTCCTGCTAAATCAGCTGGGCTGGGAGGCCAAGGCAGGAGTTGTAAGTTCACAGCATCCTTATCTTTAGCTGAGCCACTTTAACTTTCTAACTATTCATCTGGGTACCATATCCAAGAGGAATAGGATGGCCATTTAAAATGTCAAGAATAATTGCAATCAGTTAGTTCTCCTTAGCACCTCTCTTGAAGAAACAAAACAAAATTGAAGTGTGAAAGACAGATTCAAGGTAGTGTTATTGTTTTAAGTGAATAAGTGAAATCTTTTTTAGATTAAGAGAAAGACCTAATCAAACAGAGACATAATCTCCTTCCAATACATGTGTTTATTAGTTCCTGCCATTTTAAATGCAAAATTTATATATAAATATGTAAATTTATCATAGTTAGGCAAACCTTCTGCTCAATTGATAGATGTGACATAATCCTGCAAATCCAAAAGAAAAAAGGGATTCATGGCATCCAGCAAATAACACACAAGTAAATAGGGGAAGTTTCTATTTCAGTCATGCAGAGTTACCATACTAATTCAGCCAGACCCTGACTCCCGCATCCTGATTTAAGCACAGTCCTCCTTCAACACAGATGATTTCAGTATTTCACAGTGCCTTGTCAGGGTTTAAGGACTTTAAGGGGAAGCTAGGCAGTTTCTCCTGGAGAAGAGGCCTCTGCTCGTGTCACACTTCTGGTCTGCTCTTGACATGTCTGGACACCAAATGGGAAAGCTGCCAGGATGGCATTGCTAAGGCTTAAGATATAACATTAATAATGTTGATGCAGTTCATTTGTGTCTGCGTGCTCATTTATAGGGCCTGTGCTCAGCCACGTGTATGGAAGTCTTCAAAAAGCATTGAAATCCCCAAATAAAGTTCTGGGTTTGATCTGTCTAAATTTGGTAGAAGTTTGAACTTGGTGTAACCTTGAGGCCCATCTTTAACTGAAGTGTAGTATTTTGGGAACTGGGGACAAAGGGGAAGGAAAGACCTATTCCGAGTTATACCTAACCCATGAGAATCAAAGCAACCCTGACAGCTGACAGCTTTAGAGCCAGGGCTCCCACAGCCCCTGAGTTTTCCGAGGCCACTTGCTACCTTTAAAATCTGAAGCCGCAAGCCTCTCTATTCTGTTACACCTTCTCTTAGTCTCTCCCCTCCTCCCACTACCCATGAAGAAAGCTTTCAATGTTTCAAATGTACTCATCACAGGTATCATGAGAAAAACGGACCAGTGCCAGCTCTCAATGGCTTGTTTGTTTTGGGGCTGAAATCTATCCACTTCCATTTCAGGCGTCCATCGGCTGAGCCACCATTAGACATGCCTGGCCCCAACAATCACAGGGGCTTGGTGGGTTAAAAATGCTAGGATTTCATTTTATTGCAGGGATATTATTCATTCTTGGGAAGGTTCAAAAGTACATGCGTCAACTTATGTCATCCGGGTCAAACAAAGTGGCATGCAGAATCATAGCCGGATTGCATCAGCAGAGGGGTCTGGAGGCAGAGCCAAAGAGTAAGGAGAAAGAAAAATCCAGGATGTACCCTGGATCACTTCATCCTTCAGCAAGGGGAGAAG
This sequence comes from Athene noctua, assembly GCF_965140245.1. NCBI lineage: Eukaryota > Metazoa > Chordata > Aves > Strigiformes > Strigidae > Athene > Athene noctua. Next base: position 127,113,180 of record NC_134037.1, on the reverse strand, counting down.
GGCAGGAGGTAAAGGATCCCCTCTGAGAACACTGTCCTTAACAGCATAAACTGAAATGGAGTTGTGCAGATTTTGCTAAGATTCCCACCGCTTCTTGCCCAGCAACATGCCTATGGGTAAGACCATCAAACAACAAAGCCTCCTCAATTGCCAAAACGTGCCTCAAAAGTATACCAGCAAGTCCACAAGCACACACAGACTAACACAATAATAGCATTAGATGCCATTAACAGGCTTTAGCCTTGTTTCTTTTCAGTGGAAAAACTATTTGACATCTCCCAAGCCCAGACTCAGCACTGCTTGACCCTTTCCCTTCCCTGCCTACATTAAAAGAACAACTAAATAGCTGCACACAGAGAGAGCCAGCCCCTCCTCACTCCAGGTGTCTGTATTTTACTTAGGGCCCCAAGCTTGATTCAGCTCATACAGTTTCTGACAAGCTTCAGCTGGCCCTCGTCACCAGACAGGCAGATCAATTAACAGAGGGATTTTTCTTCCCTAGCTCTCTTCCTGGACCTTTAACCCCTTGTGTGTCCTAATGCTCTATGAAAGAAGGGCAGAAAGCAAGCGCTAGAAAAGATGAATTGCCATTTAAAGCTTTTATTTTTCCTCCAACACCCCCTCACCCCCCCCCCGTGCTTTTGCTTTTTCTACCCATCTTATAACCCCATCTTTCTGTAAAGATGCTTCTGGTTGTTCAAAACTTCTTATTACTTTCCATCAGAACAGAAAACTTTAAAATTCTCTTTCCCTCCTTCTCGTCTCAAAAAAATCTTTTTATATTTTGCTACTGAAAGGGATGAAGTCTAATGTTTTCTCTGGGGTGGATAATTCTTTTCCATTTGTTCATTTTTCTTTCTCTTTTTCTACTACACCAATTTTTCCAAATTGCCACATGGAAAGGACAAATTCTGGCTAAAGAGGCTAAGACCGAGTCTGTAGCTGATGCTCTGCAAGCTTTCTTGAAAAGTTATCAGGACACAAGTAACTTTACATGGATGGGAAGGAATGAAAAAAAGGGGGTAGATGAGACCAAGTGTATGTTCAAATACTACAAAATAGAAAACAAACACAATCATTTCAAACTGGAAAAAGCATAGATGGCTACAAATTTCCCTATGAAATAGAAACAATGTCAACATTGACAATTTTATTTTTCAATTTAATTATACCTCCATTTGTCTTTGGTGAGAGTGTACAAGAGAGCATGTCAATGGCATGAGAAGCTCCTTCAGCAACAGCAAAACATAATAAATAAATTTAATTGCTAGTGATAATAATTAGACATTTCTGTGAAAAACAGTTCCCAGAACTACTGAAAACTACTGAGAAAAATAAATGTTACGGCTATGACAGGGAAACCATTTAAATGCATTCATAGTGATAAATACTTTAAAACTGGTGAGGGTTTTTTTTACTTTTACTTTTCAAAACAAAAAAAAAACCTCCCACAATTCCTTAGGACAAGCCTATACCACTACTCATACAAATGGGTTCTACCAATCACTTTAGTATCAAAGTAGTACCACGGTAATAATGACAATAATAATTAACAATAAATAATAAACACCATGCAATCTGTCAATCTCAGAATGCTGCAGCTCTTCTATAAATGGCCTTCACCTGGTGAAATACATGTCAGCATTAGCACACATCATTTTATCAGGCAGACAAGAGTTTTAACTCTTCCTTGGTAGAGGCATTAGTTTCCGAGTATCTCTTCTCTGAACCCGGGGTATATGTACTTTCTCAGTACAGTGTAGAAAAAAAGAAACTAGGATGAAAAATCCCCCACTGAAGTGGACATGACAGATGCAAATTGCTGGGCAGAGTTAAGGGTATCACATCTTCTCTGTGCTTTATAGTGCATGATTTTATTAGGAAGGGGGGGGGGGGCAGCTGGTAATTTTTCACTCTATAGGGGGAATCCTTATCAAGTATTTGGGAACTGAGCATTATTTCTTGGATGGATGGGTCCCATTTAATGTTTTCAACACCGTTAGAAACACAAAGTTGCTGCTGACACAGACTGGGAAGGCAGTAAATAGTGATGGCAGGTCACTGATGCACAAAGGAAACAACAAGGCAGGAGAAGTGTAAAATGATAACTTGGGGTCAACAGATTGTAAGGAATAATTACAGAAGGGAAGGACTCTCTCCTGGAAAGAAATGGCTCCAGAAAGAACATGGCAGGACGGTGGATGCTCAGCTACACATTAGCTCTGGAAGGGTAACTTCAGTCCTTAGGATATATAAACAGGGGGATATAACCCAGAAGTCTGAGGTAATATTATCTTTGTCTGTGGCACTGGTATAACCACTAATGGAACAGTGAATCCAGTTCTGGTGCCTATGTTTCAAGAGGTTGTTGATAAATTAGAGAAAAGAGCCAAGAGAATGGCTAAAGGACTAGAAAACATTGGGAGGATTAGAAAACAATTGTGAGAGGCTCAAGAAGCTCAGACTGTTTAACTTAATAGAGAAAAGGTTAAGGAGTGACTTGACCACAGTATACAAGAACCTTCACAGGAAACAGAAATTTGATGGAGAGCTCTTCAGTTTAACAAAGACGTAAGTAAAACAAGATCTAACGTCTGGAGCTCGAAGCTAGATGAATTCACATGAGAAATTAAGGGGAATTTTTTAACAATGACAGTGCTTAGCAATGGGAGCAGTTTACTGAATATTGTGGTGGCTTCACCATCATGATATTTTAACATCAGCTTTGGAAGGTGTGCTGAAAGATATACCATCATGTAAAGGAAAACCTTCAAGGAGTCCTGTGGCCTTTACAAGGCAGAAAGGCAAACTAGATAATGGCATTGCTTCTTTTCATCTTTAGCATCCAACAATTAATAATCTATGCTTTATGTCTAAACATTCGTACCTATCTTTGTGACATGTAACAGCGTGCCTGTTATTTAAAAAAAACCACTTTTGGTCTGTTCATATTCTTAAACTGTTACCAGGGAATACAGAACATGACTCTCACACGATACACATGATGCTGAAAATTTTCTAATATACTTGTTGCTTCCTTTCAGATCAAGCTTGGTTTGACAATGTTAAAAAAAGAATTATCTTAATTTTTTAGTACTTTACAGTGTAAACACAGAAAGCCAGTGACTTGTTCCACTTTTCCCTTTTAGTCAGAAGATGCCCAAGTTTCACTTTTGAGCATAGAGCTTGCCAGCAATTAATACTGTTGTCTTCAAATGGTCCTGGGGGGAAGCTCAGTGAGTATAAAATAACTGGGTGTTTTTGAAAGGAGTTTGTAAATGTGCCGCCACAAACTCAGAAAGTGAACACTCCAAAATGCAGAACTGCATTATTAGTGCTGACCTACTCTCAGTCCTGCTCATAGTATAATTCATTGAAGTACAAGTCTAATGAGCAAAATAAATGCATTCTTCTACCAAGGTTTCAGTAACATTCCTGAGAGTACGCCTCTCATTTTTACCTCTTCATTCATCCCTTCGACACTCTGCATGCACAGTAAATTACTGTGGATTGGTTTCTTATTGAATCAACATGGTTTGAAGATAGTGTCCCTTTGAAAGTTAAAGATAGGATGAGCAGTGCAATGGGCTGATCAATCCTACAGTCCCAAACATTTGTCAGATGAGATTTAATGAAAGAGGAGTGTCCTTGCTAACATGCTAAATCCAGCCTGTAATCCCCAGTATAACAAGAAAACAAAGACGTTTCCATCCCCTCTTATATCAGGAACAGAGATAGGATGATGGAATGATGTGAACATAAAATAATTGTACACACAGAAGCTTATGCAAAAAGGCTTTGTTTGGAAGTGCTGGAAAGCCACTCACCCTGAAACAATGGGGCAAATTAGCATGCATCCAGCCCAAGGGTGCAAGCAGCACACGCACGCACTCCCGGTGACGGATGCTTAGCTCTTGCTGGGAGGTCACCACTACGAATCTTTCTTGAGAAGGCAGCATGTCAGATTTCAGACACTTTCCCTACAAATGGGCTTTTGCAGCTCAAAGGAGGAGGGGGGGAGCTTTTCGATCCAGATAATAAAGTCCATTTACATGAAAAGATGCCGCTTTCAATGACATGATTAATTTCGGAAATACCTGGCATCTGAATGAAGCAAAGACTTCAAGAGATGACTGATGATGAGAAAAGATAATTAGGCAAATGTCAAGAGTCAGTGTTTTGATTGGTGACTGAGAGACTGGTCTGACTAGGTTATCGTGTACTCATTCCAGATGGAAATGAAAGGTCTTTGTAGGGAGAGCAGGGCGATCCCTTCATGGTTAAACATAAACTGTGTTTAAGCCTGGATTTCCCCTAGGTTTTCCTCCTGGCAAGCCCTCCTACCCCAGCAAGTGCTCTACCTGCATGGTACTGGACCAAGCTTTCCCTGTTTGAATCTTAAGATGTTTTGAACATGAATAATTTATCTTGCATTTTATTAGCGCAAGGCTAGAGTGGTTTTAGCCTTTCCAAAACACCCGTCTGCCTTCTCCCCAGCTCTCCAAAGCTGAAGGATAATACAGCTGTTTTGCAGAGAGGGCAAAATACCCTTTTCCAAATGTGTCCAAGTATCTCTCCTCAGCTTCTCATCAAATGCCCAGGGTAGTGACTGCCACTGAGTGCTGGTGCCCTCCACAGGACAGATTAAAAAAACGAAGAGGATGCTGGGGACCCTGGCGTGGTGCACTCTGACAGGATTGCCCTGTTGAGATTGACGGATTATCTCCCCTTCAGAAAAGGGAGCATTCACAAGGCCCTCTCCCTAATCCATCACGGTGCTCCAGACCCTGCTTCCCATCGCTTGCCCCTTCTCCGCGCACGCTGCTTTTGATTTGTGGGATATGCTGGCTTTGTGCAGGCGCATTTAATCCTCAGCAGGAAAACTGATGACACTCAAGAAACCTCACTGGCTTTCCAAACTGGTTTTCAGAGGAGCTCAACATGCCACTTGCTTCATTTCTTAATTGTTGTGGTGCAGAGCAAATATTAGGCCTGGTTCACCACCTATTGAACCAGCTGCTGCCAAAGACCTCCTCTACAAAGGCAGGCTCGAAAGAGCAGCTGACGAAGCATTGGTCTGATAAGTCATACCTAATTTGGCTAGCCATCCAATGCTGAGGCTGCTATTAGTTAATCTTCATATAATTTGTTAAAGTAGTCTTTATGAAGCACTGGAAATAATTGTCTCCCTCCCCTCTTCTGAATCCTGCGACTGTGCACGTTTAGGGGTTTAATAACAGGACTGTATTGCGCAGTCAGAAACGGTGAAGGTTTTATAGCAGTGCATTAGCCAGAGGTGGATAACCTATCTCTAGAGGCTTGATTGACTGGAAACATATTCTTAGCCTGCTTAAAACTGCTTAGAGTGTGTCACGGAGGTCCCCCAAAATAAAACGTTCAGTATATTTTGTGAAACCCTACACCCTAAGTACATGCAAGGGCACTGTAAGATACTAATTAGGTTGTAACATAAAACACCGTAAAAAGCAAAGCATGACATACAAAAAAAATGTTTAAGCTCTGGCCAGCTCTTTCATGTTAGAGAAACACATTAAAAATATATTCACAGCAAATATACTGGGGCTTTGAATAAATCTGTTTCTCATAGTAGCCCGTAGCTGAAAAGGATAGATATTGCTCATTATGGAGAAATTTGCACTTAAAACTGTCGTCAAATATTAGAAACTAGCCTTATTTACTTTCCTTTAAAAAAAAAAAAAATAATCCACTAGCACCAAGACCAGCAAATGATCATTACAATGACATTGGTTAAAATATGCATGCCCAGCTTTGTCTTGCCCCATCTTTTTCCCAGGAAAGGTGAGGAGAAGGATGATACCAGATGAAAATAATGATTCTGCATGCTGGTATATATAATAATCATTTCAGAAGGGTAACATACCTCAGAATTTTTCTCCTGAAATTTAAAATTAAAGTACTGTTCAAAACCCTCTCACTGAAACACTAGCATAAAGTTAGTTTTTTAAGGTGAAAGTCTTCAGTTCTATCTCATGCAATCACAAACTATGAAAGCAATGTTTTATGTATTTTCTTAGCATCTGTAGATTCTGAGATTCTTAGTATTTTTATTTTTCAAGCATTAGTTGTTAGTCAGAAGATTTTCTCCATACTTACACGTTTCTTCCGTTATCTAGTGCCACTCAGCTATACCACATTGTATAAATTAGAAACACTACCTCTTTAATAATGTTGGAACTAGTGTAATTTTTAAACATTTAAGAATATTATTATTTACCTGCATCATAAATATTAACTATTAACATAAAACTTGTGCGATGTACTGAAAGAAGTAGAATTCAGCACTGTCAGGCACCAATTTCAATTTATCAAACAAAATTGAGGGTACATATATAGTTTTCTAGAAAGAAAATCTAAGTGAGATCAATCCCAATGCCTTTATAAACATCTCTAGTGGTACATCCATATATATATATATATATATATATATATATAAAATTTGCATCGTACAAAAAGTAACTGTATAGATTTAAATATTATCATACCACTACCAAAAGCTACCTTCTGAAAAAGCCTTGCCATTGTTGCGCATTATTGAAAGGAATTAAGTGCTAATTTAACAAATATGTCGCTAGCTGTGTGCAAAGTACACACCATTAATGTATGCTTATTGTTGTATGTGCATAAGGTTACAGATTGCAAAACCCCTTACTAGGAAACAAGCTGCATTTTATCAATGAATATATTCTTCTTGTGATTTTATGGCTCTGCTTTAATGTGGACAGTCACTTTTCCTCATTTGTTTGCAAAGGTACAGTTTATATTTCTTCCCAGATTTAGCATTTCCCTCAAAGGTTTTTGTGATTAACAATATAATATTTTTATTGAGTTATTTCACACACAAATGACTGGGCCTGAAGGGTATTCTAGGTTTACAAGATTTTACTAATAACTATGTTCCCCTCTGTATTAAAGCTGCTAATTAGTGCTTTTAAACAGCTCAACATTTAATTCTTTGAAGGCACCATATCAAGGGCTGATATAAAACTGTTTATGTAGAAGGGTATATAAAATAAGAAGGTGTTAAACCCAACACAAATTGAGTGGCAGGGGGTTCCCTAAAGTGCTAATTTTATGTTTGTTTTCGTCTCATTTAAAGTTAAGATGTCTGCAATATAACAGTGATGTGTAACATGCTTTACATACAGATTAAACAAAATGTGTCAATTTATGAGCCTTATTTGCCTGGAGAGGTAGCCACCAGTAGTTTAATCAGTGATTTTATTCATGGAGAGATATATATATATATATATATATACACACACGTGCGTGTGTGTTTTCACATGTGGGGATATAGAAGTGTGTGTTGTGTATACATAACTGTGTGAGTGCCCACACACATGTGAACCGATTTTTATGTCCATATTAGCTAGATTCTGTAGGACCCTGTATTTCAGTTATTTGGAAAACTTAAAACTAATTAATTAAGTGAGATTGCTCATTTAAAAAAATTACATATTTAATTTCATTTAAATACACTGTGAGATTTTAAAGCCACAATTTTTTTAATTGGTATTGCTAAACTGAACTGATTTATACACACTGAAGATATTAGATGGCTGTAACTGAGAAATAAATGACTTGTGAGCTACATTTTATCCTTCTTTTCTCCAAGTTAATCTTCAAAATGTCCCAGAAATTCATTAAAAATAGGAGAATTTTCATTCAAAAGTGCTAAATGAAAATTGGAAAACTGCTTCTTAGGAAATTAAATGTGAAAATTTCTGTTTTTCATCAAAGACACTGTTCATACAAATACAATTTTGAGCACTGCATTCAACAAGGTTTTAAAAATAATCTTGTGAAGTGAATTTCTGAGTCTCATAAGGAACTGTGAATTGAGTGAAAGTCTCAACTGTCCATCTTCAGCTGACCCCACTTCACTTCCTGAGAGCACCACTGCTGCGCTCCACTTTCTGTGACCACTTCTGGAGGGGTGGTAATTGTTTTCTGATATAGATATCCCCGTATACTTCTATAAGATGACACAGTATCATGCAGACATGAGAGACCAGATCCTGGAAGAGCTCAGTGCAGAATTCCGCCCAAGCTAAGTGGTCCTCATGCAATTAATCAGTTTACAGGTCTTGAGCTAGTACAGGTGTACTCATTTCAGGGTTCACATGCAAAACTGATGAGAATTTATTTATGCAACCTAGCGACTGTGCATAATTATGTACTAAATGTAATTTACATAGTACCAAAAGTGTCTGATGCAAACATTAAGATGGAGAATGTCACTAAGGTAAAGCTGCAAGAGGGGGTTAAAAAAAAAGGAAAACTATCAGGTGGGATAACAAATACATCAATGTCATGTCTTTAATGCTGTATCTTACTGCAAAGAAATGGAGGTTAAGAACTAAATATCCACCCTTTGCATTGTATAGTAAACTTTTTTGAGAGTTTCCTTCTTAAACTACATTCATTTCCGTCTTTTCATTTTGGATAGGCAAGTATTAGACAACAGCATCTGGCTATACCTGCCAGTGTACAAACACATGCTAAAAATAGACTTTTCCCATAGATACCGGTCTAAGTGAACTGCCTGTTCACAGGATGATAATGGAAGAATGTAAGCGATAGCATCTTTGTGGCATTGTTACTTCAAGAACAGTGCTTCACCACTATGTTATGTTTATTTGGGCAAGCGTTTTTCTCTTTTGTAGGATGAATCACTTATTTTGCAACCGATACTACAAATGTTTCGGTCCGTTTATTTTATATGTATGTATGAAAGCAGTGGGTGGAAATGAACTGGCTAAACTCAAGATTTTCTTAGCATGATCTTGAGTAAAATCCAGTGTGGCTTTTAAAAAGTCTATTTCAAAAGGCCTGTTAAAGCTTACCTCATTCCTGAAGTATATGATTAGCTGGCACTGTCAAAGCAGAAGTAGTAATGCTGTACCCACAGCTTGAGGAGCAAGTGCTAGTATCTGCATCTGATTTATGCACCTCATCACATGCTGAAGTATCTAGAAAGACACGTTTATTATTTTGTGTTGAAAATTTAAGGTGAAATTACATATATGATACTTTATATTTACCTTAGCATTAGAACATAAAATACACCTATCTCTGATTTTCATTGTTTTTGTTTCACTATTCCTAAACTCAGATTCCCCTGGAAACCCTCTGGGAGCACAAAAAATTGGAAAGTTGCCCTGACTCTCATTCCTCCCTGACACATGTGTTGGTATGGTTCAGGGCAGCCTAGAGGTAGCTTCAACAAATAACATATGGCAGTTTGCCTCCAAGATTTGAATTTATCCTACTGAACTTTAGGCACACACACTGAGGCATCTTTGGTGGGAGCCCAACACTTTCTTTCCTCTCTAGGCAAGAAAGAAAGGCAGCCACATCCAAAATGGGCATCCCAAAGGCACATGGGATTTAATTTTCTTTATAAATTAATCTCATAAGAGAAAAAAGAAATGCAGTTATGATGTGAACTTTGGATGAAGTAGAAATGGGAGAGCAGCTCTGCCACTTCTCCTTTTTGTAACTTAGGAAGTCTAGCCATTAACCCACTGACATCAGGATTTTTGTAATAGATTGATGGGTGCCACTGGCTTTTACTGTACAGTGTCAAAAAGTTGTCTATAGCTGAACGTTTAGAAAAGTCAGAAATAGTCTATCTCTGTATGGTCTAAGTCATTTATATTACTATGAGACACACCAGCTTTCTCCTTTGCTTTGGTGTGAACTTACCGTACTGAAGAGTTGCCTCATACTACTGCTTGACAGTCCAATTCCTAATAAATCCCACCTGACTGAAATGAATTAGGTCTGGGAATATGTGTTCCAGATTATTAACCAGCACCTTTGCAAGTAACTTACCATCCACATTTATTAAAGATATTGGGTGATAATTTGTGCAGTGTTCTCGATCTCTCTCTGGTCTAAGAATTATGGTAATTAGTGCTCAGAGAGAGGTTGTCACTCGTATGTTTCTCAGGGTACAGAGAATAGCATATCATTACACTCCTTTTAGATTTGAGATGGATAACTCTAAGGCTATTCCTATTTTTTAACCTTGGCCAGCTGCATATGGATGGAGGCACTGAGTGGGTCAGGAGACCTGCACTCCATCTCCAGCTTTGCCAGCATGGAACAAGGTACTCCTTGCTTTGACTTGGCCCCTCATTTCCAGTTGCAAATGAGAATAAAGATCTGTTAGGCTGGGTTTCAGTTTCAGCAGGCACTCGCCCAAGAGGAAACACGGATTGATGAACTGCATGGAATAAAAGGTACCCGCATCTTCGGTGCACTGTGCCAGGTGAAGATCTGATGACAGTTCAGAGGGTTATAAAGTGAAAGGCCACTCAGTAGGAAGGATCATTGAGAAGCTCTGCCTGAGGCTGATACAAATAGCGGTGCTGGTGCTGTAGAGTAACCACTCTAAAAAGCCTTTTAAGACCTTCTTAAAAGATGCAGAGAAGGGCCGAAGATAATAAACGACCATCTGCATTTGGAGACATCAGAAAACAGGTCTTCAAATTCTAGGAGATAATTTAAGAAAGAAGAAAATTATAAACTCCCCCAGGAACTTAAAAAAATTTTCACAGAAAGAGTGGTCAGACAGTGGAATAGGCTGCCCAGGGAGGTGGTGGAGTCACCATCCCTGGATGTGTTTAAGGGTTGTTTAGATGAGATGTTGGGGGATATGGTGTAGGGGAGAACTTTGTAGAGTTGGACTGATGGTTGGACTCAATGATCCCAAGGGTCTTTTCCAACCTGAATGATTCTATGATTCTATGATTGAAATATTAAATTCAAGTCTGTGAATGGACTTTCACTTAACAAAGTACTCAGAAGTGTGCCTGCAATGGTCCCAAGTAATCATTCTGACAGAATTACCCAAACCAAAGTGCCTACTAATAACACTCATCTCAAAGGTTCAAGAAATTTTAGCTATGTCCTTCACCTGAGTTACACCAATCCTACAATGTTATCTGAAAATCTCTGGATGTTAGATACATCTGCTGGAACATGATGTCTTCATACCACTTTCCTGGGAGAGAAAGTAATCTACATTGCCACATCTTTATTTCTATGTGCAGTCATGCAGACACACAAAGGACTGTGATAACAGTACTGTCAGCTCAGTTTCCTTCACCCCCCTGTAGAACTTTTCCTTGGCTTATTTCAGAGCTAGTCATTAAGCAGTGCAATAATTTCCATGGTGCTATTTTGGGGGATGAAAAAAAAAATCAACTTTTCCCTTCAACAACATATTCCTGCTTGACTTTCATCAAAGAGTTAAACAGCCAAGGGCTTTTAGCATCTCATTTCACTTACACACACAGGCCATTATAACCTGCATAAACAAGGATGACAAGTTGAGATTAATGAAGGTCCCAAAGTGACAGAACAATTTAATTGTCAGAAATCATAGGAGGTGAACTTTGCCAGTGTATTTATATAAGACTGCCATAGTCTAAAAACTTCCCTAATTGATTATGACCAATAAGTAATAACACTGGAAGCAGTTTTCTGGTATACAAATAAGAAATGACCCAAAACAGTTAATAGTGGTATTAAGATGCATAATATAAGAATGTTAGATTGATAAAATAAATGACCAATAACACTTTGCAAATAATTGTAGTGTTTACACTTAGAAGTAGAGCAGAGAAAACTGCAGGTCTGACAAAAGTCAAATTAAATGGTCTGGCTTTAGAAAAACAACTTGCAACAATCAGGCAGAGAGCCTTACAGTGATACGACTACAGCAGAGGCAAGCAGGATCCAAATTTTTAAGATTATTGTGCCTTTTTGTTCAGGAAGATAAAACCAGTGTTGTGTAAGCAAACACACGTATACACACAAATCTCCAATACTAATTAAGTGGGGCAAGCCATGCAAAATCTCACTTCTAACCTTTGAAAGAGTCACCAGGTAATCCAAAGGTCAAAAATACAACCCACAGCTCTTGGTATTTTTGAATTCCGCATGCTCATTCAGTTGTTGTCTAAATATACCATTGCCTTTGGAGCTCACCACCTCAACTGGAAGCCTGCTTAACCTGTTCCCTTGCCTTTCTATGATCATATCTCCTTATTTTTCACTTCCACATATCCTGTCTTATGTTCCACTTATATCTTCTAGTCAGGCTTCTCCAATGATCCCAAGCAAATCATCAAACTAATTTGAATGATAACTCCTGGAGAGCTAGAATAACCTCTCTCATGTTTTTGAGGTTTTTTTTTTCTTCTTTTTTTTCTAGAAGGTAAGTAACTGTGCTGGCAGCATTCCCCCTTCTAAATATAAAGAATATCTCTTCATTTCAGTAATATTTTACTTAAATGGCTGCCAGGGATGGCTGTATAATTGATCCTGCCTTTGAGCAGGAGAACAGAATATATGGCCAATGGAGTTTCCTTCCATTCTTACATTTCAATGATTCTCTAACGATAAAGAAAAAGGCAGCACTTAATGCATTTCACTCATATCACCTCGTAACTGTCCCTTCACATGACTAAATCAGGCTCATTGCACCATCTTGCTCTCTTAGATACAACAGCACGTGTCAACTTAGCTATTCCAAACGTCTTCCAATACACAAACCAAAGAGGATACTGTAGACCAAGCTCTGCCTCAATATACATGAGCTGTTCCCATTAGATCAAAGGGAAAGGTAAATATAGCTGGGGCAGAAATTGTCTCCATATGTCATACTCAGCCTAACTGGTGTTTTATAAAATGATACTTACTGTCACCCGCAATCTGTAAAAACACTCCTAATTTCCATGGGATCTTCCTCTTGCCATTCTTTTCAAATGCTTAGAAAAATGTTAGGTTTTTTCACAGGAATTTTTGCAAGCAGAAAGTCTACACTTAATTTTCAACAAGAACTTGAAAACCTCAGTCCCAAATGCATTACTTGCTTCTGGAGTTCAGAAAGAAAGCGCCCACATTTTGATTTAGATTAGTTAGACACATCTTGATAAAAGCTGAGGTCTGACTAACCTTCCTTACTGCTGCTTTGAACAGGGCATATGCAGCATTAAGGGCAAACTCGTTCTGCTCAAGTTTAGCTTCTTCTTGATGAATACATTATCTGCAGGATTTTAACAGAGATTTTTCTGGTTTTGGAAATGGCCAGACAAATACTTTGTGTAAACGTCTTTCAGACAGTTGATAACTTCTAGGTGCTGCTTGGCTGATGGATTTTGAGAAATTAATATTCAAAATTCAGGATGTGTTGGCTGGTCCCTGATGTGTTTTAATTCTTTGATCAGATAAAGGTAATTGCTTCAAAAAAAAGTATGTGTCTTGAAGGACTGGGAAAATTAATTCAAAATGTGCTTTCACAACCAGTTAAGGCTATTTACAGAGAGGCCAGGCTTCTACAACCTTCTTCCCCCTAAAATTTGTCGTGTGTTTATTTACAGAATGTGAAGGAAAAGGAGCATAAATCTAACACCAAAGGGTTAACAAAGTGTAGTTTTGGAGGAAGACTCAGGTCACACTCCTCTTGAGCCAACGTATGCTTTCAAGACTTTTATAATCATTAAAATCCACACTGATAACAAACCATAGCTCCTTAACCTTCTTACGTCACCTCCCATTGGAAGGTTGGAAGCCCAGCTCATAACGCGGTTGGGAAGGACAAGCTACAAACATCATGGTTTGGCTCCGGCACTTCTACTTGGTAAGTCCAAAACAGTCCACTTTGACAGGCTCTTTATATGCAAGCTTGAAAAATAACCTATTTAGCATTCCCCAGCCTCAGCACATGATTTCACTGGGAAACTATGCAAAAGATACTTTGGAAATAAATATGCACAAGAAATTACAACTCTGTCTGAATGACCCCCTACCTTGGAATGTCTAGAACTGTGAGAATTATAAGGTCAGGAAATATGTACAGGCCTAGTGCCTTGAAAAGTTACTATTCCTTATTAGGAATCTGCACAGACATGGAAGCAGGAGTTGTATAAACTAAAAGGAAGACTTTTTCCTGTCGCTTACATGCCTAGTCCTTGACCTATCCCATTTATAGTTTCCTTTAAGATACTATGCATTGCAAGTTCATTTGTTTCCTAGTAGTCCTCCAGCAGTGTTCTTCAGATCCAGCCAATACTGCAGACAGAGTGGGGCTATGTAAGCAGAAGCTTGAGATTTATATGCCTATAAAATCACAGGTATTCATTTATATCACTGCTAACAATTTTGAGCTCTGACTCTACAATTTCCAGGTAAAAGGTATCCTTACTCTCTGTCTGAAAATCTTAAATGCAGACATATAGAACTGTTTAGTCTGCTTTACTATAAATAGGAGGTAATATATTATTTCAAACAAAAAGCATACCATAAACTACACACTTAATTTTGACAGATTGTGCATTCCTATATATGGCGTGGTCTTGCTGTGCTTTCATGGATCAAACTCCTGTTGACTTCAGCTGTGTCTTCTAACAGTGCAATATTGCCTTTTGTTATATTTCACACATTTGGGGTTTTTTCCTAATCCTTTTCTCTGCACAGAAGTACTGTATTCTGCAACATCCAATTGTATGCTTGCACAGGCAACACAATAGTTGAAAAGTGCTTGCAAGAAGAAATTCTCTCCATTTCCTTTCCTCTCTCCCCACGATTCAGATGAAACAATCAGTTCCCAAAATTAAGGAGAATACCACTGCTGCATATCACCCCCAAAATCTGCAAAAGAAAAGTAACTGGTTTTATACTGTAGATAAACCTTTCAGTGAACATCCTCCTCTGTATACCCCCAGTTTGCAGTTAAAGTGCACTGATACATAGATTACAGAGAAATTCAGGTTACCCAATTAAGAATTTGAGCTGCATTTTGGAAACTGAGAAGCAGGAGGAGGCTCTGGTCAGAGTATTTCCTTTTACATGCTGATAAAGGTAGTGTCTGCAGAATATTAGTCCACCAGGTCCAAACACCAGCAATCAGAGGGAGAGTGGGACTGAAGAGAAAGACTCAAGCCCAAATATAAGTTAAAAATGCAGAGCCCTAGTTTAGCCTCTGAGAATTGAAAAAATGAGACTGAAAAGAGATGTGGCTTGTCCTCCTGCCAGTGTGGAAGTGCGGTCTGGAGAACGGGTGCAGGTAAAACCTACCACATGGGTGGGTCCTGGTCATGCCCAGGGTAGCCTGCCTCATCCCTGCATCCTGTGGCCACTTTATATCCTGCCTCCTCACCAGGACTCACACTTTAGGCCAAACAGCCCACAGAGCCATCAACACAAAATTAAAATTAAAAAAAAAAAATCCCAAACAAATCCTGCTGTACCAGGAATATGGCCCAGCCAGCACATACCTTCTCAGTGCTTCATAGCTGTGGGGTTAGGGCCGATTTTGCCACGTGAGCCTTTCTGATTTGAGCCTACTATTGGTTATCAGAGATTGTCAGCTTTAATTAAACTAAAAAAAGTGTAAGAGGTGTTCTGAGCCTTTAGTTAAGCTCAAAACCTAGGTATTATAACTGCCAAAGATGTCCAGTGACTTAGAACTGGAAGACTGAAAAAAAAAAATCTCCTGGGGGGTATAACACTTTTGTCTTTGATGCAGCTCTTGTGAGCAGCTCGAGCCACAATTATGAATGCTGTGGGTTGACAATATCACTCTGCATGGGTATAAATAACTCAAGTGCTGTGGGACAGCTGTGCACCTTTCTCAGTGCTTTGAGACTTCTCTTTTTTTCCGTGGTAAGGTCTGTGCCATGAATCATTTCAGGTTACCAGGAGATTCTCCACTGACTTCAATGGGAACAGAATTGAACCTCAAGCAGTTGTCAGAGGAGGGCACTGATAAAGGCAGCTCTAGCCGCTTCCATTTTATTTAAAGATGTTGTTACGTGCTTTGACAGTTCAGCCCTGCACATTTAAACATTCGGTTACTGTAGCTTTAGTGAAAGTGATTCTCTGGTTACCAAACATTTACTTTATACTTTCAAAAAGATAATCTAACAACATTCAGAGTTTTCTGTTTCCAAATAAAATGAATTCACGATATCCCCTTATGTTATTGTTACAGACGGTACAGCTAAATTTAACTCCTTTATCTCATGCTGATCTTTCAAATAAAGTTCATTATTATATCAGGTATGTTCACTGTTAGCAATGATTGTTTAATATTAAACACCCTTTGCCAATAAAGCTCCATATATAATTGACTGTTATAATCTTGGTTACAGCTGTTCCAATAATAAAAACTATAATTAAAATCACATTCAGATTTCCAAGATAACCACTTTGGCCTCACTCATGCGGAAAGTAATACCTTGTAACTGTCCTAAAGACCAGAGCAAGACCATTTCTCCAAGAAAGCCCCTGATCAGTGGAAGACTGCAGAAGCTGTTCCTCTGTCTCAATTGCTGTCTCCTTTGGGAAGAAGGAGGCTGAAATTTCAGTGCTTTCAGGCATATTTCTACCTAGTCAAATTCCTTAGAAGTCCAGATGAACTTCTGAACAGTAAGGGCTGAAAAACCTGTACCATTTTCTTTAACTGTCTAAAATGATTTTATAACAATAGCTTTCCTAACACCAATACAGTTAAGCTTCATATATCTGAATTGTGGAACTTGCCCTATTCCCTCTGATATTCTCTCCTCTATTTCTTTCCATCTAGCCCCAATTTGAAAAAAACTTTAGGGAAAGTCTATTCATAAGTATTTGACTCTGGAGTAGATGATGGTATTTTTCTGATATAAAAGTAATAGAATCTTAGCTTGTGCCTCTATCAAAATGCCTACTAAAGACTTCATCTTGCTTGGACATAATGTGCCACAGTGAAGACTTAATGTGCCATTACTAAGAATGTTGAGATGAGATGCTAAAAATTGCAGTGGTTTAAAAAATCAAATCAGTGAATTTAGAAGCTAACTTTGTGACATGAATTTTTTTTTTTGGCACCACATAAGAAGCAAATGATAGCCTAAACTGTAGATTGGCTTAATAGAAAAAAGCAGAAAGACATGCCTCCTTACCCATGAAAGAACAAGTAACTCCTAAATAGGTGCTGCCCAGAGGCAGGAAAGCATGGCTGATACTTCAGCAGAAATCTGGACCTGTTGTTCCCAAAACCTGTAACCATATAATCGTGCATTCCAAGGGACACACTCCCTCCCTGGAATGTAAAAATGTTTATTCTTTTCTGAACTATGGTTGTTCTCACAGCTGATACAGGTGCAACTCTGTGTGTTACTCTTTTATATGTAATAGGTCATAACACCTCTGTTTACTCTTAAGGAACTGTATATGTTAATAATAGCTAAAACTACTACCATGTGTACTAACAATCCCACGCTGAGCAGGCAGCCTGCCTTGTGGCAGATTAGGTGAAGATCTGTAAGTAGTGACATAGATAGAGTTGACCTTGCTCTGGATCTAACACCATCTCATCAAGGTATACACTCCACAAAACCAAATTCAACTTAACAATAAACAGCATAAAGAAATCACACATAGCTTTCTGCTCCACTCCTTCATTTTTCTTCCCCCTCCAAATATTCATCTTAAAGGACTGAGACCCTGATATCAGCAGGAACAGGCAATTATCACAGCACAAGATAAAGGGATCTTCCCTTGTAATCCAGCCTTATAATAAACCATTCTTTGGCAGAACCAGATGTGTGGAGTAGGATCTTGTCTTGACCCAGTCACCTTACTGGAGCATCATCCAATTTTTTTAATATTAACGTTACAAAGGACAAGCAGTTCAACTCTTCTTTCTTTCTTTAAATAAAGCAAGCACACAGGGAAACTGCACACACTACATGTTTAAAGGGACAGATATAAACATAATTAAGTGAGAAAAGGAATGAATAAAGTTACTACCAGAAGACTTGCTCACTGTCACCAGGACTTCAGCTACAGGGCAAAATTTCAGCCAGCACCCACCAGTGTTATTTCAGTCACTTCAACCACACTACTCTAGTTCACACCCTCCAAAGAACTCAACCCTTGCACATGAGCATGCAATTATGGCTAGGAAGTCTTGGCCACTGGTTTCTTCATTGCTGGGTCATCCTGAAATAATCCAGGAAAAGATCTGTGGTATCTGACATGTCCTCTTTTCTCCTCTTTATCCAGTATTGGTCCCATTGCAGCTGGCTGAAGATTTCTTCTTTGCTCTTCATTCAACTATTTAGACCCTGCCTTGCGAGGTGGACTGGGGAGGCTGCGTCAGTGGTACTCAGCAGAAAGGAGATGTTGCCAGTTTTTGAGCAGACTTCTAACTCATCTGAGTCTCTCCGCATTGGGTGCTGTGATTTAGGAAAGCCCTGCTGATGTGCAGATCTATTTTGCAATCATGCCCTTATGTTCATCTGTTCCATTCAGACGAGTGAACACTGCTGTGAAAAAATTTGCTTCTGAGCTTCCTTGCATTTTAAATTTATCCCCAAAATCTGCATTGAGAAAGTGATTCATACTGAAATAAAACTCGTTTGTTTTTATGAGGGGAATGTACCAGGCTAAATAAAAATAATCTTACATGGCACTTCAGAGTGAAAATAAATTTTGGGTAATTCAAAACAGTAACCTACAGAGTACTGACCTATAGAGGACCGGTAAACCCTCACATCCTCTGCTCCTTGGTACACTAGTTATGTAGGACAGTATTAGGTTTGGTAGCACCCTTCTCATTGCATCATTACAAAGTGCTTTACAAAGCAGCTCTGCTATCCTGTCGGGTTCAGTGTTTCTGTTGTCATACATTATTTTCTGAATATGCACAAGGAAAGTTATCTCCTGGACCTGGGACATCAAAAGGGAAACAAGTTTCACACCTGGTCACTCAGGTTTCCTGTACATGTCTACAGTGAGTAACTTCATCTGGACAGCTCTCAGAGCCTGACAAAGCATCTTTATTCAGTGGCAGGTCTGAGCCTCTCACTTGCCATAATAACTGACCCACTTCTCCCCCCCATCTAAAAAGTGAACACATATGATGTATGTTTTAATGTAATACAGGGCTCCCCTCATTGCGTCTCATTCATTCGACAGCTTCTCCTATCTGGCACCAAAGCTTGATTAAATATTAACACAGGGTGGGTCCTATTATTTCCTGACTTCCAAGAATCCATTGGTAAATTGAGATCTAGCTGCTAAAAATTTCTGACACAACATAATTTGTATTGAACCCCCTTTCCATGCCAGAGTGCCAGTGTTAATAAATCAGGTTGTTCACATTGAATAAATCTATTTAAATACTTATAAAATATTAAAGATGCATTTGGGAAAAGCCTCTAAGGTGATTGTTGCACCCATGCACCTCACAGTAACTAATTTATTAAAGAGTTTGCAAACCTGGGAAGGAAGGGAAAAGAAAAATGGTTTCATAAACCAAGAGCAGAAGCCAATTTTTCAGCTCAGATGATGAAAGGAAGCATGCATTTCTAATCAAAAAGACAGATACGCCTTTTCTCTCCCACCATTCCCTCAACAGCAAAGTGCCTTTTCATCATCAACAACACTCCATTCCTAATGTCTGCTGAGGCCTTTCTGCACCTTCTCCATACACTAGTAATGTACACACAGCATCCCTTTGAAACAAGAGCCCATTAGCCGTGGCAGACTACCTTTTCACATGAAGTCCTTCCGTTGGTAGTCATCAGCAGAGTGCTAAATCATCCCAACTGGGCATGCTCACATCATGGCAGTGGGATAAACAGATATTTAGAGCTACAGAATGAAAATTGCTTTTCTACCTTTCTTGAAGTTGTTGGGTTTTGGGTTTTTTTTAGGAAAGGTCATAAACTACACAGGGAACATCAAGCTCTCCTCTCTCACCCCGTTCCCTCCTCCCTTAAATACAGATTTTTTAACAAATCCACTTTTGCTTACACCCAGGTCATCTGTAATTTTAGACCTTCAACCATCAGCCAGTCCCCTTTAAAAATTACATAGTAAATGCGACTATAAATTTGCCCCACAATAAGAAACGAGTTTGAGCATGCCCTGCAAGAGGGATTTATGTGATTGTTTTCCTTCCAGTGGGTGTGGTGAAGGGATATAGAAACTGTCAGCGAGAGCAGCAAGCGGGGTGATACTTCACAATAGCTACCTGAGTAATGCAAGAGAGATTAAGCCTAAATTGAGGACTGCCATTTCAGAGGACAATTAATTTTCAGGCTGTCGTAAATGCTCTGTTGATATTTCTCAGTTGAGATTTTGCTTCTTGCTAAGGGTTTAAAGAGCTTTGTTCAATACAGGCAGTGGTGCTGCTGCCATTCTTCGGGCTAAATCTATGGGGGGGGGACCCCCTAGAAAAGCTTATTTCTCTGACATGCAAGAAAGCTTCTGTGTATTTTGTTAATGCTGACTTCTAGATATTCACCTGAGAGCCCATCTCAGACTCAGACACTCAAGAGCTGTTTTTCCATAAGTGCCTGATTTGGCATCCTAATGTGGTTGGGCAGACTAAAGATGAAGCAGCTGAACTAGAAGCAGCTGCCTCTGACCACATATGGGCAAGGGTTTGCTTGTGAGACCCCTTTGTTAGTCCCTTTCTTTTTAACCCCAGCAAGCACCTAGGAGCACAAAGGACTATACCTAGGAATGGGAAGTCTATTGGTCTCTGACTATGCCATATGTGGGCAAAATGCTTTTATGCATGCTTAAGTCATTCTCCAAGTCCATAAGTAATTTTACTGAAAGAGATGACAGGTGATGGTTCCAGATCCACAAAGAGAAATCCTGGCTCCTGCCTGACAATAATGCCAGAATTGCTTTTTGCTTTAGTGACATTAATCATAGAATCATAGAATCATCTAGGTTGGAAAAGACCTTTTATATCATCAAGTCCAACTGTTAACTTAGCACTGCCAAGTCCACCACTAAACCTGTCCCTAAGTGCCACATCTATCTCCAGGGATGGTGATTCAACCACTTCCCTGGGCAGCCTGTTCCAGTGCTTGACAAGTAAAGAAATTTTTCCTAATATTCAGTCTAAACCTCATTCAAGGTCACGACCACAACAGACTGGCATCACCTAAAACTGTGGTCAGTGTGGTCTGGGGCACGTTCTTCCAGGAGGGTCCCTAAAAGAAGGTGCCTAAGTGAGCTGTTGGGCAGCTTAGAGAGTCCAGAAACAAGAAGTAAGTGAGCTAGACTTTGCAAAAGCACTTCTGCTACAGCGAGGCCACTATGAAACTCCAGATCACGGTACCTGGCTGTAAGCAACACCATTGGAAGTGGCTGGCCTTGCTACTGGGTCCAATTTATTATCAGTGACAAATTGCCTGTCAAGAGGCAGCTGCTTTGTACGAATACACAAATGTTTGTGTACAGAGACTGAAGGACGAAAGGGTTAATTATCTAACAAACTCAGGCAGAAAGGGGAAAAAAGTTTCAAGCTCAGGGAGGTTATCATTGCCTTTTGCGCAGGCTGGTTTTAATCACTTTCTTGTACCTCTCCCTGACTTCATTTATCAAGCCTTCACATAAAAGTTGCAAAGTGAGGTTATTCAGCGGATACCTCCATTCATCTCGGATGATTGACCAGGGTGGTTTGCAGTACAAGCCAACCTGGGTGATGGCATTCCTCTTGTTTTCATTGCACAGCCTGCTTTCATTTTATGCTGTAATTGTGTTTTCACAAAACCATAACCAAGCAGGCTGCAGATCCCAGGTTCCAGATTTATTTACAAACACCCCTGACCAGCCCCCTCTGCCTTCTCCTGTTATCTGCTTTATTCTGCTTTGGATCTTACCGCCAGGAGTCTGGGGTGGATTAGCACAAGATAGGAATTAGATCCAATCTAACCAAGGGGACCTAATCAACCCGTGCTTCCACCCCCGCTCCTCCTCCTCAGCATAAATCCAAGTCCTGCTTCCACACAAACATTTCATACGAACTGGTATCTGATATTAAATACTACTTTGTGACTTTGCAGGAGTGATGTCGACCTCAGGCAGGTAACAGAAGTGCTGGTCTTATTTGACAGAAAGACGTAAGCTGCTCCAGCAGGCAATTCAGGAGATGTAAGTGAAGAGGCCACGTCTCTCGAGAGGCTGTTCCTGAGGATTATCATCTCTGCACCTCCACCAGATGGGCCATTAAGGTGAACAAGGCAAGTTATAGATACTCTTGCTACTCAAGGTGCGTATATATGGGTGAAGAGCAAGAAAAGAGCAGATAGTTTAACCATCTTTTTAATAACGCGAGTAAGACCTGAGCTGAAGTTTCATCTGCCAGTAAAGCTTCAGAGCTGATCACAAGGCAAAATGTGATAAAAATCTTTTTCCTGCCTTTTGCGGAAGTAAAACCAACAGAATCTGGATCCCGCTGATTACTAAACAGCTGATTCGCATATAATGTAAGGGGTTTTTTGTGCAGCTCAGGAACTTCAGCTGGGGTATATCTTGGTAAATCTTATTGATGGCTCTGAGTTAGTTCACACTGCTCCATTTCAAAACCTGATACAAATTTTTCAGTGTACTTTCTTTGGGAAATGTACAGCGAGTAAGAAAAGCTCAGCCAGTGATTATGAAGAGTTCCTGTCGGCACTGCTCATCTGCAGTCACTTTCTAGGCAAAAAGCCTTTTAGATAAAAGTAGCATTTTCATCCAAACAACCTGGACCAGTTTGGGTGGGGAAGAAGAAGGGCGACAGGGCAGAATAGCTGACCAAGTCTTTGTTCTATTTAAAGCATTCCAATAAGTTTTCAACCACAGAATATGGAAACAGAACTGATCACAGGGGAAAATGCAATTAAAATACCTTCCTGCATTTTGCAGCCACAAAATCGTTGGCAAATCACTGTAATCTGGCTTTACTGAAGTGGAGGGCATGAGTCAATGCACCAGGAAAGAGTTTCAGCTAAGTACTTTTCAAGTTAATAATCTTGCTCAGGGACAGTTCAGAGCCTTTTATACCTTCCCTCATAGAAACTGGGATCCACTAGTGACTTTTCTTACTGTCCTTTGCTTCCACTGCAGTGCTGAAACCTTGAAGAGACTACTCAGTTCAGTGACTGCGTATGCCACAAGTGCAGCAGACAGAAGAACTGAAACTTCAGGTTGACAGAGATTCTGTCACTTTTTTTTTTACCTTTAGGTTTTGTTTCTGTCTCTTAATAGGAGACTGGTTTTGTAAATTACAAATTAACTTTGAGCAAGAACAGCAAGCAAATCCATCCGGCCTGAAGCAAGAAGAGCCTTCAGGCATGTGTTTGTAGGCTTTCTTTAGAAGGGCTCCCTGGACACATAAAGGGAGTTCATTAGTGGCGGTTTGTGTATCACTGCTGCTATCTTGTTGATAGCATGCTTGTCTCCAATCTTCTTTGTCTGAGTCCAATTCAAACTGGAATTCAGACAGAAGTAATAACCAGAGTGGGATTCTCATTCATTTTTTCATCTCCTTCCAAATTCCATGCTTGCAAAGGTAGTTCTTAGATTGCAACTTTGACAAAAAAGTCTTCCACTATTGCTTTTGCCTGGACCGAGATCAGTCTTCCTGAGATTATTTATTCTTTTGTGTGTATGTGTGTGTACTGAAGTTGAATATTAAGATTAAAAGGAGCTCTTCGTTCTTTTTCATCAAAGAGTTGAACACTCCCTGACCCCTGAGTGACCTTTTAGGTGATGCTTTGGGGAGACTAAAATCTTCGAAAAAGCAAAGGCTCAAAACCATGAATGTTATTAACACTAGATGCTGAGCAAGCCTTTGATCAGGGGGAGTGGAATTATTTGATAATAGTCCTAATACAATGCTGAATTGGAGTCCTTTTTGGAGGTAGATTTCTTTCTCTATGTGACCTATAGCAGATGTCAGGATTAATGTAGACAAGTGAAAAGTTTTGCTATTTTCTAAAAATAT
Organism: Athene noctua; assembly: GCF_965140245.1. Lineage (NCBI taxonomy): Eukaryota > Metazoa > Chordata > Aves > Strigiformes > Strigidae > Athene > Athene noctua. The sequence continues at coordinate 127,089,347 of NC_134037.1, read as the reverse complement.
TTATAACACAGGCATATTTTATCATAACGCTAATGAACAGAGTTTTAGTAGGAAGATTACTAAGGTTACCATCCTGCTGAGATGATCATACATCGCTATTACAAATGTAAATTGAAATGTTACCTTCCTGAAGAGATGAGAAAAAGATTTTGCTGTGTAGTGTTTGAGACAATAAAATTTGGGACAGAACGGTAATGGAGAAATGAATGCATCAAATTAAAACTTGGCAAGAGAGGAAAAAAAACCCCTTGGGTTTTTTTCCCTTAAATGTTTAAAAGACACATTGTCCAGATGTAAGGAAATGAATCATTAGAGAGTAAACCTGGCATTATCCCTGTATTGAACCCAAGGAATGAAGCAGGATTCATTCAGGGCTGCTTTTTCTTTGAGGATGGCATAGATTAGCTGATTTATGTGAGAAATTTTAAGAGATTTTTTTCCCCTAAGATTTCACAGATTCCCTTGTTTCATGATAAAAATAAGTTTTGTGGGCTTCTTTGGTTTTCTTTTTTCTAGTGTCATTGTGAATCAAAACTTCTAGAAGATTTTTCAAAAATTTGTATGTCTTGCTGTCAGTTCATCATTATACTCAGTGTAACCTTTTTGTTGCTCATTTCAGTGCGCTAGACTATTTTACATCTCCTGAAACCAACAAGGGGGGAAAAAAAGCCCTATTTGAACTTTACCCTGTGATGTAATATCTCTTTGTTTGTACTCCAAAATTTTATAGGCCTCCTTTGCTATTGTGCCTTATTGAAAACTCATGCCTTATTTGCTGTTCATTATTATCTTTTCAATACTTCTGCTTCTTAAGATTCCTCATCCTCTTCAACATTTGTTTCAAATGATTTTTTTCTGCAAAGGTATGCACTTGCATTTTTGAAGGGAACTGGCATATTGCTATTATCTAACCGTTTTTCTAATTTGTTTGGTCTCTGTCATGAGCGGTGTGTTGTCCAAGACAGATGTTTGCAAAGTATATTTGTTAAGAGTCTGCAGATCTCAAATGCCTGGCACGCATAGATGATGCAAACAGGTTTAAAGACAGGAGAAGGTAGGCTGAAACTTTCAGTTACTTGTGAAACAGTAAAAATTAATAAATGGATGAGGCAGACAGTCCATTCTAAACACATGTGATACTCTGCTAGAGTCAATCCTAAAACACAGCACTGCTCTATTTTTAATGCACTTACAAAGTTTCATCTGCAAATTTCATTAATATACTCCTGTAGATCCAGGATGGCTTCTCCTCAGGAGTCTCTACTTTCTGGATCATAAAGTTGTCTTCACTATAATTTAGGAACCTCTGCGATGATGCATGTTCAGCTGTATTTGTTACTCAACAGATGTCTGGGTAGTTAAATTCCTCCATGAGCCTTTATCAGTACTTCTATTCTGGGATTCCCAACTGGTTCAAGATGTACCTCTCCTAGTCGGCAGCAGTACCACTGCTCAGTGATCAATACGCACAGCTTGGGTCAGGCTTGTTCAGCAGAGATCTAGAGTGGCTGGTGGCCATGACCACCACCAGTCTCGCTGCTCAAGTTGACCATGTAGGCCTGGAGTCAACACCTTGTTGGTTCCTGCTCAAGAAGGACAGGGTTATAGGGGCAGCTGGGGATAGGGCCCACATTCATAATTCTTGAGACCATCTGCTGCGGTAACTGTCGCTGCTCTTCCTGTGGGGCTGCCGCCTGGGCTTGCTGCTCCTCCATAAATTTCGACAACACCTGCTGCTCTCACTATTCCTTCATATATTACATCTACAACAGAAGCTCGAAAACATGCGCTGCTCACACTTCATTTAAACAGCTACCTTTCCGACATAACGCGCCGATTCCAAAGCCGCCCCTTCAAGCAGTTTGGTTTCAATAAAACAGGCGTGCTAACAAGTTAACAATGCTAAGGGTGAACGTCTCTTCAGACCTACCTGGGATGGATTCTTCAGCCATCCCAGCTGCTCTTCCCACTCTCTGGGTCATCTCTTGTCTTGGAGAACCATTTGTGCCTGACTTGACCACTGGTTTCAAGGACTCAGCAGGATGCATTTAACCTTCTGCCAGAAGGATCAACACCCACCAGCAGTGTGGCAAAGTTTTAGGCAAATGATGCCAGCCTGCTCTATTTCCTTAGGCTACTTCTTTGCATTACATACTAAGGAGCTTTCCCTAGAGCTGGTCAAAGAGTAAAATAAGAATCTGATTTGCATCTAGAAGTGCTGAATCTGGATCACTATGACTCACAGAGTTATAATATTAGTTATTAATGAGTATGCAGCCTACTGCTGAATATCTGTGAAAATGCTCCCAAATCCTCAGAGTTTAAGGAATTTTAGTCTGAATGATATTCACTCAGGAATTTAGATGTCATTCTTCCATCTAGAAGTATTTGTCATCCAGAAACCAGAAAAAAATCCTAGCCACTTTTTGGTTTTCTGAGCAATCAGAAATGAACAAACACAGTCAAAATAAATGGCTTATTCTGAGTAAGCTGAAAAGCACTTTTCTCCTTCTGCACTGGCTGTGCACCAGTAAGTATTAAATTTACAGGTGTCAGAACTGGTTTGCAAAACATTTCTTATTAAAAAGAGGATTTCCAACTCCCAGCAAAGGCATAGCTAAATTCTCTGTAATTTCAACTAGTCTTCTGCACTGCAGCAACTGGTGAAGTTGGTCCTCTGACACTGGAAGTTTTGACTGTGTTATAGACAACTTTCACTTTGTCTGAAGCCAAAGTGCTTCCTTCTTCTGTTGAAAATGGGCAAGAAAGGAAGGAGATGAGACAGTATCATTCGAATATCCCTATCAGTTTGAAGATTTTTGCCTCTCTGCTAATTTTTCTTCCCGGTCACTTAGAATATGCTGATAAAAGGCAGGATGTGTTTCAGGACACTACTCACCATTTAAAAACAAGATAAAGTGCAAGCAAAAAGAAATGCTTCTTCCTTTTCAACAACTAAATTGATCTCCTTTGCCTGCATCCTTCACCAAGTATCTGACTTCTTCTGGCTAGCTAGCAAATATAAAGTCAAACACCTGTTTACCAGACACAGAGCTATGTGTCTGCCATTGCCGATCCATCTGTGGAACATAAACATAACTTTCACCAGCTGCTTCTTTTAGCATGGGCTGGTAATGGAAGCCATTATAGCGCATATCAACAACATACTTTCCTAATAATCATGGGCCAGAGCATCACAGGGTATAAACTGGCAAAGCCTCATGGAAAGTGATACTGATTTACACCATCAGAGGACCTCACCCTGCTGTGTTTGTTTTCTTCACACTCTTCTTCTTTTAGCACTCATTTTCCTAGTTTCTAGTTTGTTTCTGTTTTGTTGTTTGTTTTTTGTTTTTTGTTTTGGTTTTTTTTTCCCATCATATTATACTAATGAGGCAATGTGTTGTGAAATAATTCCTGGGTCAGGTTCAAGCAGTAACGGATAATTACCTTGGGTACCATACAGCCTCAATATTAATGACTCTAAGAAAACCTCTGAAGATTCAGAGGTGTGATACTGCAATGACTCCAACTGGATTTGGGCCAAACACCCCATTCGTATAAACACACTCAACTCTATCAATTTCAGCAGAAATAAGCCTGCTTTTGTTTGTTGCAAATGTGCTGTAGGTGATTCACAAAATCATGTCCAACCATGTTCACACTCTTTAGATTTAAGTCAAGCTTGAAATCTCAACAGTACAAACGGCAGATTCCTTTTTGTCTTGCATGAAGACTATCGTCATGACTATAATTGAATTGCTGATAGATCCCCTTATCTCTCAGGCTGCTTCAAGGATGCAGTAATGAGGGTCTGCTCTTGATGAGCATCAACATACCTCTTTCCCTGTGTCACATCAGTTAGGCAGGTCAGGATCTTGATGGTGACCAAAGACAACATTCATCCTATGACCAGGTAGTTCATTTTCCTTTCAGTGCAAAGGGCAGAAAGGCCACAAGACTTTTTGACTCTTAATTTTCCAGTCATGAGACAACCTGGAACTCAGAAAAGAAATTCCATTAGTACCTGAGGCTCTCAAATGGGAAAAACTTGTACAGCTTCAGAGATGTCAAATTTGGGGAAATCCATCCTGTTGAGTTCAGCCCAGAAATGGCAGCATTCTCTGAGACTTACCAATTAAAATTGCCCTTACTAATTTTGTAACATATGCTGAACACTGAACAGTGTTTTCCAGGACTTCTGCAATGGCAAAAATCAATGCTCACCTCTAATGTATTCCGACTTAAAGTGTGCAACCTTGTTTAAAATGCACTGCTAAAGCATATATTTTCATGTATCGTCATGTCTAAATGCATGATAACCAGGTTGAAAATCAAATTATCTGTGTTAAGGTGAATATTACAATGTGACTACTGCCTGCTGTGCCGCGAATGAATCTTGTAAACACAATCAAATATTTCTCTCCCTCTCACACATGGAGAGACACATGCACGCCCTTGCACAAGAAAAGAGATTCTTCACCTTCTGCCATTGTATTGTCACAGCAGCTCATGTTTATTGTGAATGACATCTTCAGCTACAACTCAGCATGAGCTCTGGTATGCTGGAGCTGAACATCCTACTAGGAAAATCAGCAGTGACATTAAAGTTGTTTCATGAATAATGAAAAAATAAATATCACATTTACTGTAGGTACACAAAATGCTTTGTTTAACTAAAAGCGTTTGCAGAGAAATTCCAGGTCTCTGAGGGTAGATACTGTTTTATTAACTGTGGATAGAGAACTTATTTAGATGGAGCTGTTTTCATTATATTGGTAATTTTCTCAATTATACAAATGAAAGAAAATGCGATCAGCACTATTAGTAGGATACAGACTTCTCTTTTACAAAACTCTGAACTCTCAGAAAATCACAAAACAGTAAATATTCCATGCTTGCAGCCATATAGCATGCAATTTATGTTCTTACAGAGTAACTTACGTTCTGTATAAGGACGCTTAAATATGTGTCCCAAGTCCAAATCTGTGCAACAAGAGTTTTAATCATTTACAGGGGTAAAAAGGCTTCAGAGACAGTAATGCAATTATATAAGTGTATAATGCAAAAGAGAATTCAATTGTCTCGATGCCATACAAGGCAAGGTTATTATAGGATCTCTGCAAAAGACACTCAAAACATGACTGCACTGCATCCAGAGTTTTGCTGGCAGCATCGATGTGTGTTCCTGCCAGCCGTCAGAAGTTCATAATCACAAATTTCAGGGAGAAGAAACAAGCCTACTTTGAATTACGGGGTTACAGTGACCAGACATTTATATAAAAGTTATTTGTAGTGGAAATGCTATATTTTGTCCTATTAAGGACTGAGCAAACACACTTTTTACAGAGCATTAATGTGTCAGGCAAAAGTGAAATCTTTCAATGATTTCAGGCGTTGTGCTAGACTGAAACTTGTGATCCTAAAATGCAACGGCTTTTAATGAAATGCAAATATACTTGCTTCCAGAAGCGGAAAACAGTCTCACAACTCACAACTGTCCCTTAAAAAAAAAAGGCTGTTATTCCCCATCCTTTGTAATGTTTCATCCATATTCATAGCGAGAACCCTGAGAAATGTTCTGAAGTGCCAAAAAGTATGAAAACTAATAACAAACACATTGTCAATATCCTACTAACTATTGCTTATGAACTTATCAGCATGGAAATAGTTACTCTCAGTAGAACTTTCTGAGTAGCAATCATAAATAATCAGTTTCATAAATAGTGCAACTAGTAAGTGCAGGCTTAATATTAGTGATTCAAAAGACCCACCTTCTCTCAAGGAGGGTGAACAGATTTGGTTTTTAGCTTTCACTGAGGCAAGCACAAAAATGGTGTCCTTTCCATAAACCTAGGTCTTCCATTTTTTATACAGAGTAGCATATTTTATTACTTCTTTCTTGCAAGTTCAAGTTGCCTTTATTTCATATTCATAGAGGAATGCTCATCTCCTGTTTGAAAACACCCATGTATTTACTCATTTGTTTAACAACATCCTAATGGCAGTTAAAAAAGAACAGTAAACAGAAACAATCCACTTTATTGGTACCTGTACACAAAGGCCCTACTCCTTCTTATTCTTTGCCTTTAAACAAGACAGAAAATGACAAGTACTTTTTGTTCTTTTTAACATGTGCAAATGCTTGCAGCAAGAACAGTAAGGACATAAGTCTAAGGTATATTATTTCTTTAGGCTCCCACTACTGTCAGGAGGTCTTAGGCAGGTGGTTTAGAGTTCCTCCTTACTAGCTGCAAGACCAAATCATGAACTGAGAGAGGGCCAACATTTAGATCTGACATGCAGGAAGAGGTGCATCAGGTATCCCTTGTCATGCAGTGAAAAGAGTTAAAAGTAAGCAAATCTATTAGCAACTAAACCCTGTGTATTAATGGGGAATGTGTCAGTCAATAGCAATGCAAGCTGTGTTTCTATCTATTATACAAGAAAGGTAAAAGTATTCTACTAGGTCACTTAGTTACTTCAACCAGATGGAATCCAAAATGTTCAGAAAATTAAAAATCCATTTATTCCTCCAAAGTTGCATTCCATCTGTTTTCAGACATTTATGGAATCTTTTTGCATACAGGATATAGCAACTGGTGCCTTGGAAATATTTCTTCCCTGTGCAGCTCACAGAAAATCAGACTGGATATAGACAGTACTGGAGTAAGCCCTTTTTTTCAGGTGTTCTTATTTCTCTTCAAAATATAGGAAACTCTGGTCTTGTTTTAAATAAAGGAATCATAAAACCCAGTGTGTTATTGTCTACAAAATTGCAACAAGAACTTTTAATCTAAAACCCCCCCCCAACCCCAAAACAGGTTATTCCCTGCTCTTTCCACCTTGAAAATTTTAACTTTCCTACCAGTCTGTTTCTCATTTTCAGCTTGTGGAGACAGTACGAATGATTCAGATGCTATGAAAGAATGCAGCCTGGCATGTAGTGATCTCCACCCTGAAGATAAAAGTGACAAAATTACCCCAGGAGTTATGAGCTCTAGTCATCATCAATCATTTTTCAAGAAATATTTTATTTAATTCAACTACATACTGTGCCTAGATCTAACTGGGGTATGGTCCCCTTCCTTCTATCCTTGTTTTCAGCATCTTCAGCCTTACCAGATGGAAGGATATCATCTGGCATGCAGGCCAGGCCAAATTTTCTGTATATGACACAAACATCCACATTTCCTCTGTTTCCTTAGGACCTTCTTTCCTTTGCCGTCAGTGGCTCATTCAGTAGTTCAGCATCAATGAGCATTACCCTGCTGGATGCAGAGAACACCCTCAGTGAAGCTCACCCACGAGGTAAGTACAGGCTATATCTGTACTGTTAGCTAAATTATAGTCCCACTTCACTCCTGAGTCACCACACCTCATGTTAAATCACTCCCATCTTCTACGCTGGAAGAAGCCAACTGCATTCCTCTGAGCTGAAAGACATTCAACAGGTAACTCTGCCTCAGGATTATTTCTTATAGGTCAAAACCACACCAGGTTTGGTGATCTTACGGAGTCTTCCAATGCTACATCAGCAGTCTTTTGTACCATAAACACCCTTCACGCCCTTATGCCAAGGCTCAGATTACTTCACAATATGTGACTCAGGAGGATACATGTGTTCCACTACTTACATCTGCATTTTGTTCACCTCCCCAAATCATTTGGGTAACTGGCAGGTGAGGGTCACATAGAAAGACAAAGCACTCAGAAATCCCAAGTTATTATATCAAAAAGCAAAGAACTGGCTTTTAAGCGTAAGATTGCATTTTTTTAAAAAAGTACTGAAAAAGAAAATCACAAATGGTGAATGATTTGTTTCAGTCTTTGTGTTTTGTTTTGAATGTCAGGTCATGTCTTCACGTTTTCTTCTGCAACCCCAAGGTCAAGGAAAGAAAAGGAAGTTAATATTCATATTTAGCCTCATGCCACCCAAAACTGATGCTTAACACCCACCCCACCCCACCCCACCCCCCAGCCCCCGCAAATTCAGTGAGGGTATTGAAAGACTCTTACTGAAAACTGGCACCAGTGACATCAAGTTCAGCTATAATGAGCCTGTAGTTTTCATCACTACAGATTTGAAATCCACCAGGTTTGACTTTGGGGTTGAGGACCACATGCTAAAAGACCATATTCGATCTGCAGCAGAAACAGAGACTAGATTTCCTCCTTTTTTGGACAAATACTCTCCTTCAGTTATAGCGAAAGCTGTCTGAGGAAGCTTGCTGCCCAAGATGGACAAAATGCAAATGGCAAAACAACTAAACTAGAAAAAAACTAACTGGTGCAAGAAGGGCTGCTGAGGAGCATTCCGAGAGTGCATCCATCCACATGAGGCAGGCACACATCTCCTTGGTGTCATCCTCTGTCCACACAAATAAAATACCTCTCTCTCAAGAGTTAAAACTAATTAAAGGTTTCCTTTGATTATACGGGGGGAACTCAGACCCACACCTCCTTGTCAGCTGAAGTGCCTGCACTGCTTCTCTTTCGCTTCACCCATCCCCTGCTAAGTTTAGAAGAAAAGGCAACAGCTGTGGCTACTGACAGAACAAGGTTGGCAGCTGCAAAACTGAGATGCCACATTTCAGTATATAATTTTCTTTCCACAGTGTCTCTCCCTAACTTTCCTCTTTAAGAGGCACTTAAAATCCATGTGTCTGACTCAATTATTGTTATTGTAGCTACGGAACAGAATGTGATGTTGATGAGGGCCTACCTGTCTAGTTAGCTTCCCTTTCTGGATGCTTTCTTTCTTTGATTCATCATTGCTTGTGACACATGTATTGTCTAAACTATGTTCAAGAACAAGTCTCTAATACATTCAATGGAAGAAGGTGAAAAATCAGAAAACAGCCTATCAGTTGCATGCATAAATTTATGCACTAACTTTAAACATCATATTTCTGAGAAACATCTTCTATAGAAAGCATGGTTTCATTGCAAATTAAGAATAACATTTGCAGCAAAATTAAGAATAAAATTTCTTTTACTTCCTTTGATTAGGAGAGCACCGAAACTGCATAAATGTTCTGTCTTTATGAACTCATCTAGAGATTCTGTGTTCCTTCAGCACTCAGTACGTTATCAAATCACATCCGAAGTACTATGAATTCATGCCCCAGAGGGCACGAACCCAAATTTAAAGTCATCATCATTCTGTATATTTTCTGCTCAGTTGAAGGTTTTATGATACAGGCTGAATGTCTTTTCAGGACAATCCTAAAAATGAGCTAATGCAGTGGGGACTGAATTTATTGGACATGTACACTCACCTTCAGTTGATGTTCTCCCTAGGTCAGTTCTCATGTGATTGGCAAGGGATCGTGACAGCTTGTATCTTTCTATGAGAAACCTGTGTAGACACTGGTAATTAGAACTGCCACTCAGTCCTCCCTGACAACAGCTACTGCAGTGGCTCTGGGCCTCTGAACGAGCTACTGCCTCTGGAAAATCCTGTTTCCCGGTGTCTTCTACTCCGTAGGCACATACCTAATTGCATGTAAACATTCTGTGATTTAGTACGGGACACAAAAACATTGGTACCTCAAGCTGAAAATACAGCAGTTGATAAATACCCAAAAAACTACAATTCCAAAGTGTCACCTACAATGTAGCTCTCAAACTGTCTTCCCTGACTGATTGCTGAACTAAGGATACTTCCTCAGTAATGGAAAATCTGAGAAGGGTCCCAGTGTCCTTTTTAAGAAGCCTAATTCTTAGTCAAATTTATGACTGTTGAGGCTTGTAAGTTAGTTCAGTTTTGGAAAAAAAACCCTCTGTTTTGATTTGAAAAATCAGTGTATTTTCTCTGTAGTATTCTACCTCGATCAGCACAAGAATAAAAAAAGCTCAATTCCTTATTAGTATATTTTTACCCATAACTGGTTTATTGACAAACTTAATGACTGAAACTAACAAAGAAAAGAAAATGAAAGAAAAGTAATGCAATAGGAAAAAGAACATGAAGCATCTCCAGTTCACAGCTGTATTTTCAGAAGACTAAGGATAAGGCAAGATGTTTGGAAATATTTGCAAATGAAAAAATGAAAATGAGGCTGAAATTTTTCCTTATACTAGTTTATCTACAGAACAAAACTTGGATTCTATTCTTGGCTTTGCTGCAATTTGGAGGTATCATTTCAGATACAGCTTGTCTGTGAAATGGGGCTAACAATAGAGCTGTAGTTTCCACGCACAGTGCCCAGTTATTTAGATCTCATCATGTTAAATAGCATCTTTTTTTCCCGCAGTAGAGAAAAAAAAAAGAGTCAGAGAGAGGCAGTCAGGAATTGTTGAGATCCAGGGTTGAAAAGGCAGTGAAATCTAATCTCCAGACCATGAAAATTGGTGGAAATTGACTTCAAAACACTGTTGATTTCAGTGGTTTGGGGATCAAGGTTTAGGAGAATAAACTTACCACACGAAGACAAGTCTGTTTTCCAGAGCAAGGCTTGACTTCTTGATAGAAGCAGCCTGTCAAGACAACAGCAAACTCTACTTTTGGGAGAAACCTATACAGAAGGGCTGTATATAGTTGTAGGGTGTCCAGGAGTAGGGAAAGAGTTTCCCCTCTGCTCTCCCCACAACTCGTTCAAGACAATAAGGAGGAAGTTCTGTTTTAGTCCTGTGGTTAAGCAGAAAATATCTGGCACCAGACCAGGTGTGCAGAGCCCCGAGGAACAAGGAAGCCATGCTGTGTGGGGAGGGGCAGGCACAGGGACCTGCTTCTACTTCATATTCCTTCCCACTCCATCAGCATCAAGCCTGCCAGCTATGGGAATTTCAGACACGTTGTGTAGAATCACATACAGGGCACTGAACATGCCAGAGCTGGAAAGCATTGCAACCATTGTAATGCTGAGTTAATTTCCCCAGTAACAATCCAGCCCAAGAAGAGCACAGCAGAGTGTATCAAGCATCTTGATAAAGTTTTATGCAACCACTCTTCAAAAAACAACCCAGAAATGGCAGTGCTGTATTTTTAGATAGATAATTACAAGGGTACTCCCATATATGTGCTTCAAAATGAACCCAGTAGTCAGAAATTACTGAGTGAATAGTACCATTTCCTTTTTAGACTTCTATTATAGTATGGTGGCAGTGTAATTGTCCTGTATTTGGGTAATGTTTCGGCACAGCGCACAGGGGAGTAAGTGTGGAGCTTTATCCCTGTTCATGGACACTTCTTGTTGAAGTGTCTGCTCATCACAGACACAACACACCCTTCGCTTCTATCATTGTTAAACTATCTGTTCCCAGCACTCAAAAGTCCCACTAAATTCAACACCAAACCCACAGACTTCTACTCCATTGGCTGCACCCAGTTTTCAGAGGATGCAAAACCCAATGTATTGGTAGTGCCAAGCTCATCCGAGATATCCCATAACCCTCTTCTCAGGGATGGTGGGGAAAACAATGTTAAGATATAAGTAGCAAGGTAAACTCTGGAAAAATGTATTTTAGAAATGTTAGAGAAAGCTCAGAACATATTGCAATCCTAGACAACACAGGCGGAAGATGAAATCTGAAGGAAATCACATTTTATGCACTGAAGTACAGTTATGGCAGCCAAGTAATTAGAACTCTACCCTTTCAGACAGCATGAGGTTATCACTGAGCTTAAGAGCTCATGGTGTCCATAATATTCCAGTTTTGAAACAAATAAGCTTTTGCTTATTCTTCTCCCCCACCACTCTCACTATTGTGTAATAATCTCTATATTAATTTTCCATGTATTAGTAGAACAGGTACCTTCTGAGAAGAAACATTCTGAATTAAAGGTGGTTGCAATTTTATTTTATTTTATTTTTTTAATGTAACTGTTTAGCTGTTAGCAGAGGCTGATTAATGGAAAATTCTCTTTTAGAGAAATTTGTGAGCTGTTCTCGTCTGCCACTCCTTCCAGTAACCCCTCTGTCCTGGGTCCAGTTTTTTGAGCTCCCTGTTGATGTGGTAAAGGAACTGGAGTGTGTACCTAACAGGTACTACTAGTCAATCCCTAATTACATTGAGCCCATTTCAGTTCAAGTTTGATCCTAGAGATCTTACAAACTTTGAGAATTACATTTCCACTGGTGCGGTCATAAATAATCAGCATCTCTTCTAACAGGAGAAGGTCAAAACTCTTCTGAAGGTCTACAGTGGCACAAAGGATGATTCAGCTGGTACCCGGGGAATGTTCTTAGTTTACATAACATAGAAAGACAGCTAGAAAATGATCCTTGCCAAATCTGACTAAAAATATGTTGGCAAAATCATTAATGGATTCTATTTCTTGTAACTGAGAAGCAATTTGATAAATCATCCTTTGCCATAGTGCCACTAATTGCAATGGATTCTGAAAAAAAAAAACAATTTTTTTTTTTTTTTAAGAAAAGCCACAAATCCTGAAGGTACACTGCTGGCAAGCCCTCAAGTGTTTATATTACAAGCCAAGCAATTTAAATAATCCCTAAGTTCATTACGTTCAGCTAGATGCTCAGGAGAGGTCCTCTCTTCCATTGGCTTCCAAGAATACACCGATATAGAGTGTCTTATTTTTCACAGCTGATGTTTTTTGTGTGGCTAGAACTAAATTACAGTAGTAGGATTTTAACAACTGCGGAAAAGACTATAAAACTTTCTGCCCCTTATTAACTACTGTGTGACTATTAGGTTTATGGGCAATGTTAACATTGCAGCATAGGAACAAAAACATTGTAAATGGTCTCCAAAATGTTGGGAAGCAATTTTCCCCAAGAGAGGCAGGGGGCCCTTCCAATCCTGGTAATCTATGGAAAGGCTCATGCGGCACACATGTAAAACTAGATTAAACTTGCTGTTGCTAAATAATTAAATCTAATTGTAAACCTGCGCAAATGCTAATTTTAAAACTGAGTTCCCTGTTCAGAGCTCCAGAATCGCTACTGAAAGTTCATGAAAAATGAAAACTGCCTCTTTAAAAGAAATCAGCTTGCAGCTCCCCTGAACAGAGCCCCTGGGCAAGTGGTTCAAAATATGATTTTTATAAACAAATCTGACATAGCAAACTTAATGCAAAACCCTATGCATATAACATCACTTATGTGTGCAACTCGTTTAAATTATAGCTGTATAGAGAAGGAAATAAAACTGGCATATTAACCTTTGGCACAACAGTGCTCACATACTAGCGATGTTCAGCAGCAGATGATATTATTGTGACTCCCACTAGTATTGTCATAGTGAAGGGTCTGTCAGAATTCATGTTCGAAACCTCTACAGTCAGAGTTTATTAATTCAGCCATGAGCATCCGTTTCAGACCTACCTTGGCATGTTCAGTCTTAGGAGCAAAATCTTTTTTACTGCAACTTCATTTTTCCCATCACCGCTGTATTTAAAGTTGCTGAATGCAAATATAAAATAAAATAAAATAAAATAAAATAAAATAAAATAAAATAAAATAAAATAGGCATTCATTAAATACAGCATTTCCTCATGACCATCATATTTAAAAACATGGATTACAAAAATAAAATAAACCAGAAATTAATATATATAGCATTCCACGGCTTATTGCCATAAGCTCACTGGATGCCTTGCTTCCCAAATGTGCTTTTAAAAGAATGGTAGGAAAAGCCAAATGCATAAGCAAGATAGACTTAAAAAACAATTTACAAATTAAATGTAAAATATTCTCAGATTTTTTTTGGTGAATGCTCCACATTACTGAATAAATTCCTACATAACTAACAAAAGCATCTTATAAAATGAGCCTTCTTTGTTAAATAATGGCTTACTCCAAGTAGCTTTGACAATGTCACTGAGGCCTTGATGTATGTTCTTGGCCTGTCTATATGCTCTAAAACATTTTGGTCAAAAGTTTCAGACACAGAACTTACATGACAGCTTGGGGTATCCTTTGATTTGGTTTCTTTGTGCATCTTAAAAATGAAAAATGGCTCATTACAGATGAAGGCCACAAAGCTTACCCGTGGGTAAGGCTAATTTCACCTGGAGAACAGTTAGTCTTCAGAGTGACGGTCAGTGCAGATACAACCCAGCACAGGTCCAAGGGAGAAAACTTCCTGGCTCCTTATTTCAGAGAGTGATTCATAAAAGGAAAAGCATTAATCCAAAATGTTCAGAGCTAAAAAACTTTATGAAGTTGACATTAAGTGAACTAATCCTGAGAGATAGTGAGTATGACAGCCTATGCAATCAAAGTGAAACAAGTGCAGACCTGCTGCTGTGCTGGAAGATACAATGGTTGAAATAATAATCTGGTTAATTGAAAAAACATTAGATTTGAGAAAAGTTACTTAGCAAAATATCACAGGACCATAGCAAGACACATTTATATTATCTGTATTGAAATGACATCTATATAGATTGCTTTAAGAAATCCTCACTTTCTCTACTTTGTGGAAGAATCCTGAGAGCCATCTCTATTTCCTCAACCCCCTTCTACCAGCAGCCCCTTGGGCCAAGCTCTGACATGGGCACTGCAAAGCAAAGGAATACTCGATGTACTCTTAGTACTGTGGGATTAAGAATGTAACATCTTTTCCGTCTTAATTTCCTCTGATAAAACTGGGACAAATTACGGCTGCAGAGGCTGCTATGCAAGCTGTACCTAGCACAGGGCCAAAGATCAATGCATGGGAAGCAGAAGTTAAAAAAGACAGATTTGGAATACCAAAAATAAGCTGCAAAGAAACTTAATCCTCAAAGGTCAGATGTACATCTGAAAGGCCCAGGCCATGCCTTTGTATCAGAATGTTACAACATTAGCCCTAATGACTTAATAGTTTTGCCCTTGACTTGTGTCAACAGGAACCTATCTTGTTACATGGTAAATTGGTTGCTTCCAGCCTACTCCAGACTCCTAGGTGATGGGAAGACAGAGGCACTTCTAGCAAAATCAGAAATGCAACCTAGTACCTGAACAGTGATTCTCAGTAGTATTTAGTAGCATTTTAATTTTTGTACATGTCTTTGAGTAAAGGGAGGCTGGACACAGTGTAGGGAAGAAGCTACCACGTTTGGCATTCAGGAGCCAAAATTAAAAGGAAGGCATCTCCTTTGCATACTGTTGTGCAATATCAAAGGTAATCACCTGCTTCAGATATCAAGGGATAATAAGCTAGGGTCAGGCATAATGATGGTAGGCTCTAGGTAACAGAGGATGATTTCTTATGATCCTTCCCTTCTCTTGGAGAAGTTTGCATCTTTTACAGACTTCCTTCACCTCCACACAGAAACAGTTTCCAAGCCTGGCACAGCACAAAGCCACCAGGTGACCAAGGTGCATTAGCACCTCACTATTCAAAGCCTCTCCTTCTATAAAACAAGGACAACCAGTAGTTTCTAAAAGAGTTACTGCTACAAGGCAATTGTCTCATTCTATTTAAAATGAGAAATTCTGTATTTTCCGGTTTATCTGGAAGGCTTTGTTTCACATCTGTCCTAAAAATCAGTCTCCTGTCAGCTGGATAAAGGGTTACTTTTCACAATAAAAACACAAGAAGGGAGAGACATGCTTATACAGTTATGTAAGTCTTCTTTAAGGAGTTTTACAGGCAAGTAAGATGCAGCTCCAGACACTAGACTTTTAAATCATTTAAAGCTGACATAAGCTGATCCTAGGCACAGTTTATAATCATGGTTTTACTTTTCAGCTCTGACAATTACAAATTGTTTGTATTAGCTTCACAAGTATTCCTATTCAGCAGTATTGTCAAAGTCCATTCATCCCAGTCTCATAACAGCACACCAATCCTTTGCTTTGCCAGCCTCCATCCATAACCTTCATCCAACTCCATACCAACCACACGGGTAGGGGCAGGAGAGATCTACAGCCTGCAAAAAACCCCCCTCATCTGCAATCTGTGGTAGCTGCAGTTTCCCACGTTTCAATGTGGTTTTCAGACCATCTCAGCTCAACAGGAAGAAGCCTGGCATCCTCTAAGCATGTTGCACTTGTAACCTTTGAAGATGTTCAAAAGAAAAGGAAAAAAAAAAAAAAAAGGTCTTAACCATTTTGCATGAAGTTGCATGAAAGTCTTGGGGCCTAACTTGACTGGAACTGTTTTAAGTACTTCTCTACTACAGCAGCGGTGCGTCATATGAAAGGCTTTGTTTGGCATCTATCCACAGCTATAAATAAAAAACATATTTATCTTTGGTCATGCATATAATTTAAAAGTCGGACAGAAGAAACCTTTTGTCTCCTTTTAAATCTGTAGCAAGCCCAAGATAAATTCTTATAAATTATTTCTTTTAAAAGGAAGAAAAGAAAAAAACAATAACAAAATAGCTTGGCTATTTGGAAATCTGGAAAACAGATTATTTCTTTGGATGGAACAAAGCGTGTGTATGTGTCATCATGACTTTAAACAGTTCCATGGTTCCCCATGGAAATACTTAATTGAAGCTAATAAGATGTGGAGTTATCAGTGGTTTGGCATGATAGATTTCATATGGTCTCTCCAAGATGTTTTACCTCCTTTAAAACTCACTGACCTAAGATTGTGTTAACTGGTGATGTGAGCAGCAACCACCACAGATACTAAATCTGAGTGAAACTCTAATCACAGAGGGGACGTGAGTTTGGGCAAACTCTTTATAACTCCAACCTTTATGCAACACAAACACTTAAACTTCTGATTTGTAGCATGTGTGACAACCTCCCATAGAAACCTACAAATGAAAGACTTATTTGCCTCTTAACACTTGCAGCATGGGTCAGAAGTCCTTTCTTCTGGCATCACAAAATTAGGAAAGAAACTATCGTCAGTAGACTACAGATCCCAACGCAAATCTTCCCTCAATTACCATGCTTCATAAGGTGATCCTACAAGCTCACCCCCCCCAACACTACAGAGGACCAGGCCCACTTTCTTCCATTAAGCACATTAGTTGATACTAAGAAAATTTTTGACTAGTTACAAAATTTTTTTTTAAAATGTGCCCTTTTAACTTCTCAGTTTAGGAAAGTAAATCCCTGCTGTATTTGACATGTATCTATAGTGTCCATAGATAATAGTACATTTTTAACTATAAGCATGTATCTACACAACCTATTGGAGAGCCAGGCAAGCTTTCTGTATGCGCAGAAACAGGTTATTCGGCATCTGCAAAGTGCAGGTGCTTTATAAGCACCTGTATATACCCATTTTTGATAGTATCTCAAAATAAATTTGTCTTGAGCCAATGTATCTGTGTCATTATACATGATTAAACCATTACAAAGTTTATGGAAGAGGAAAGGTTTTACTTACACTGTTAGTAACAGAGTTTATAAAGGACTTTGGGAAGAGGTAATCTGCATAACTTTGGCACACATTCCACACCTACATTTTAGGTAATTAATTAAACCATCTTCTTAAAATCGGCCAAAATTAAGCAGCTTATCATTGTTTTCCTTCAGAAAGAGAAATTTGCATACTTTTCTGGCATAACCACCTTTTGCCTTCAGCAATTTTTTTTCCTGAAAACTTAGTCCCTGCACCTGCAAAAGCATCCACTGCATATGTTTCTTTTTACTGTTAATATTCCTTTCAAATATACCATCCCCACTGATAAAGTCAAGTACATGTCTGTGGGCTGTAGGGTCAAGTTCACCACCTATCAGTAATTATGTCAGTCAGCAGCAAGCACAGTGCATTCATTAACCTATACGCAACCTTGGTATTTAACTTACACTGACCAGTATTATAATAGGTATTAAAGAAACTGCATGCAAATACCATGATATAAGAAATGCAAGGATACAATAAATGCCATGGGATAACATTGCATTTGGAAACAGCTGAAGTCAACATAAAGAGTGAATCGTAAGATGAAACAACTACTTTGCAGATGCTTATGGAAAGGGACAGCCTGGGGAACCGACACAGGATTAATACAACCTTCTTTAGGCAGTGAACAAGGTGAATAGGAGCTCTGCATTCATTTTCTACCCAGCAAAGAGTAAAAGTCACCTCCTGAAGGCAATTCCCATCTTAGTTATTCAAACTCTGTGACGCCTCTGACTCCTCAACAATACAGGGAAGCGAGGACAACTGATCTCCCAAGTCAAGGTGTCTTGTGTAGTTAGCAAGAAAAGAATCCAGACTGAACTTTCTGGCATATTTCTGTTACCAGTTTCCCCTTAAGACAGTCTGTAAGTTTATGTGTGTTCCTTAAAATGCAAAAGTGCCTAAGATTACAAGGTTAGCAATGTAAGCTGCTATAAGCTCCATGCAAACTCAGATGCTGTGGGATCCAGTGCAAGTTTCCGTCCATCTCAGCATATGGATGAACCAAGCAGAGGAGAAGCAAGCCTGACTGTAATTACATTAAGCACTTTGGCAATAAGGAAAAGTTTGTACTCATACACAGATGGCTTTATGTTACAATGCTATAAATGTGCCAAGTTTCATGGCTTCACCACATGATGCAGGGAAGGGGCTTGATCCAAAGTCTGTGCAAACCTTCTGAAAAGCTCTCACTGATTTCAGTGCATTTGTATGAGGTTTATGATAAGTCCACTGGACACACTTGGAAAAATACTATTATTTTTAGACCATTTCTAGTCTGACTTGCCTTTTTTAGCTCAAGTCTTTATGCTTTGGCAACTCTGTTTTCCTTTAAAGGAGATACAATAAAGTCCAGTTCAGGTTGATTAAAATGATTTTGACTGCCCACTGTAGCTCTCATCTAAGATGGAAACTTAAACTTTGCAGTCCTCATGGAAACTACCTGGGGAAAAAAATACTAAATTCTTATTCTGTGAGGCCTCATGAGTCCCGGTGTTTTGGATTTAAGTCCTCTTTTCTGTGACCCTCTCACCCCTACTACTTCATGAAGGTAAGAGATTTTTAGACTTACTTTAAAAGTCCTTAATTTAGAAAAATAAACAAAAATTCTGTCAACCCATTCCCCAGTGTCTTAACATAACTTATTTTAGAGTAATAAATCTTCACCCTGACAGCTCTCTGATGATGCATTACATTAATACATCATAATGACAATACTTGTGATATATGATGGATATATTTTCTGAAAGGGATATCACCTATACATTCCATCTTCTCAGCACAGCAGAAGAATGTTTGGGAAAAGGGGGAGAAGGGGAGGTAAAGGATGTTCTTTACCCAGAAGGCAAAATCTCACAAGAGAATGTGGAATCAAGTTGATTGCTCTTGTTAAAATACCAAAGAGAGTAAGAAATAAAATGTCTTCTGTGCAAAAAAAACCCTTCTATCAGCAAGATGACCTGTTTGTTCCTCAAATACTGATATTCAGACTGGAATATAAAAGGGAAATTCTTTAATAGACTTGTATCAGTCATGCTAATATAGAAGAAACAGACTCTAGGAAATAACCACAATGACGTCGATAAGGTTGAAAGACTGTGATAATGAGAGGTGCAATATTTAAAGGGGTAGCTGAGGTGGTCTGCAAAAGGAAATAAATGGCAGCCTCAGTGAATAATGTGGTGAGAGTTGTGTACACTCCAAAGAACCATCCATGACCAACACAAATCAAAATCTTTTCAGTGCCCAAGTACAGACGAGGTGATGACAGGACTTTTCGGTAGGAAATAAAGTTAATTTTTTGACATGGATATCTGGCCTGTCACAACACTGCACATAAGAAGCAGATCACAGGCTGGTGTTTGCTGTGCTAGGCTCTACACAAACAGAAGACACACAATCCTGGCCTCAACCAATTGAAACTTGATTTCCAAGGTTTAGAATGCAAAATCAGCCCCTAGCTTAAAAGAGCCTGTTGCCTGGGCAGAAGGTAGTAGTCTTTGCTCCAAAGTCTCATCTAACACGTGACTGTGTGGGCTGAACAGTATGAGATCTGATAGACAGTTTTGACAATAACTGGTCTAAAGTGCGCCTCCTGATGCACATGGCTTGCACACAGGCAACTCTGACAACAACCTCAGTGCCCCTGTTCTAGGCATAAAGATCTCAAGCTCAGCCAGAATCTACCTTTAGTCTACCGATAGCCTTCTTTTTCTCAGAAACATGGTCTTTCCATCCACTACCAGGATACTGAATTCTTAGCATTCAGTTTAAATGGAGAGCAAAAACCAGCGGAACAACAAGCTTCTGGCATTTTAGGGGTTGTGATCTGATGTTTTGGTGAAAAACTTGACTTCTGCAAAACACTTACAGAGGACTCCCTTCAACATCAAATTGCTGTTTGCTACTCACACTCCACAAGTATCTGAAGCCCATTTGGACAATGCTATTACAATTCCTGAGGTCTTACGCTGTGGCAGAGCTGTTTGAGAATAAACATCTTCCTTGACCTTTCTTCTTTTACAGACTTACCCACAGGTACCCACTGTGCCACTGAAATGGAGTCTGATGATAAAAGTTCTGACCTGGTAAATACTCACCTGTATCTTTGCAGAGGACTAAATGTGAAGAAGAGCACATGGAGCACTTTCTGTTTCTGTTTGGTCTTGCTGATGCTGCACCGGAGGGGTAGATCTGATGCCCAGAGGCCTGATGTATTCCTTTGTTATTATAGTTGAAGAATTAGTAAACAAAACTCCTGTGAGACATTTAGTGGGAGAAAAAGATGTTGTGATTAAGATTCACGGAAAAGGATTCAAATATTAGAATAAGAGTGAAATATATATCTGAGCATGCATTTCCATGTGTAATCATAGCTGACAAGCAAATTGGGTTCGAATATGGTGGCACTAATATCAGTTCCAGTGTGAAGTTCTGCATAAGGAGAAGCCTTGGACGTTACTGTTTTGACTTTGATAAAAACACATGAGCGAAGAGCTCCAGATTCCTGATAGGGACTGGCAAGTCTTTCTCTGTCTTAGAAATGCTGAAGATGGAAACATCAAGATACAGGACAGGAGTGTTGATGTTAGTCTGTTGAACACATGCAAACAAGTGATGATGCCCAACGCAAGGCAGTAAAAAAACCACATTCTCTGAATGTGAATGGAGTGTTCCTGAAAGGTGCTTATTGATGTCTGAATCTTCAATCTGTAGAAGAGATCTGAGCTATAATGAATATAGGAAACCAATATATGATAGCCATGGTGCCTTGCTAGCAGGTCTATCTCCTGAAGGATGATTACAGGCAAAAAGAAAAAGGTTCTAATGGAAATCAGATGATACAATCAATCCTACTAAATCCACTGTCACTTTTCTATGACCACTTACAAGACCCTATTGTAATGTTTGCAAACATTTGGCCTTTAGCTGTTGAAGGGAAACAACCAGCTCATTTTGTAGATGAGCCACCAGTTTCTGGATACTGCTGCTCTGAGTTAAGCAAACTGCATTACCAAGTCCCATCAATGCTAGATTTCTTGAGCATGTCAGATGTCCTCTCACATACAGGAAAAAATAAAAAATAAAAAATCAGTGTCTGCAAAAACATCAAGAAAAATGCTAACTGACTTGCACTGGGGCCAAGTATACACTTAAGAGTTATAAAAAAGAACCCTTCTTAGTAACTTTACAGCAGGGATAGCACCCCATTTTTCTTGTCAGCAATGCAAAAGTGCTATTTTCTGCCCTAGCACAGCCTACTCTGCTGTCTTACCCTCGAGTGAGCTGGGGAAGTAATAGCGCAAAAGCTTTTCAAAGATATTCCATGTAAACAAAGCAGAGGTTTCTATATTTTTCTCTGCTGTCTTCTGTTCTGAGAACTAACTTTTGCCCTTTTCATCAAACATAGCTCTGGATAAGATGCTGTAATTTTAGTTGCTATTAGAATCTAAAGTGATTTTCCTGTGTTCACTTGTTCCTGGCATTGAAAGTGCACAGCCGAGTTCTGCTTATTCTTTCACTCTCTTTTGTCTGATGTTATTACTGTGAAAACTGAAGAAGTGTCACAACTGTACTGCCTTTCATGCACGAATACAGTGACTTTCAGGCTCACTTTTAAACCCAGTGATATGGGTTTAAAAGAAATTATTAAAAAATTGAAACATAGCATCTTTATTAGTGAGGCTAGTTAAATTATTTTATTAGAACGTTCTTTGCTATTTTTACTTCTATGTTAGGTGAGAAGCACATATAGAAAGTCCTGTTAACCATCATACAACCCACAGATCCATACTACTGTAAAAAAACTGCTCAGCTAAAGTTCACACAAGACAGAATTGAAATTACCCCAAAGGAATCTCTGTGTTTCAAGACAATTTTCTTGCTGAGTTTCAAATATTAAAACTCTCCCAGTTGTTAAATAAAGAGTGATGAGAAAATGCATGCAATTTTAATTTCCACTGGGATTATGCCTGGTGTGAGACAATCATGTTGCTAGATATTTTTCTAAAGACTAAAATAATATTATAGCGTCTGTGAAGGATGCTATGAAGAACAAGGTACTGAAATAAAAATATTTTTATCCCATATTGGCTACTTGTTATGCTTTTTGCTGAAACTGCTGAATTAGAATTTATGCAAAGCTTTATTATCTGAGACACTTAAACTCAACTTGGTTTAACTGATGTATCTATTAGCTTATCTATCTTGGAGTTAGTGAAGGCTTGATACATCAACTAAGGAGAAGCCATGCAAATCCAATGAATATTTATAAAAAATGACATAATATTCATTTGTTTAACACACACCCCACCCCACCCCACCCCCCCAGCAGTGCCAGAGCAACAGCATACTTTAAATCCAAAGCTGATGTTCACAATGCTCCCTGCAAAGTCACTGGTTAGTGGCACGGCCGGGTATTTGCAACACCTGTGCACCCGCCTTTGTCTTCTGGGGTCTGGTGGGATTTCAGGTGCTCATAAAAGACATTTGTAGGGAGACTGAAAAATGGGGAATGACAAAAAGGAACTTTAAAAAGCAAATTACATTCTATAACTAGTTCATAATCCCTAGCTCATAATCAGGTGCTGAGAAAGTTACACCAGATATGAAGTATTAGACTGTAATTGTAAGGATGAATTTGCTTGGGAGATGACTTTGGCTCTGTCTGGGAAAGAATTTAAAGGGACTTAATAAACAGCTCCATTGTCAGAAAACTAAAAATGTCAACAATGACTATGAAAGCATACCGCTAGAAAAGTAAACATTACCTTGTTTGATTTTGTTTACTGTTTTTTGTCAGATCTGTAAATTTTTCTAAATGCTTCAACCTGGAGGGAGGAAATAACACTAATGAAAACACTTATTACCTGAAAAATGTGTCAGTTTTGTAATTAAGGAGAAATATGACAATATTGACAAAATTGACAGTAAATACTGACAATGTATTTTTTAGTTCCTGTACTTCTTTAAATGTGACAAAGCAAAAAGACATGGGACCTGCCTTCTTCAAACTAATTTCTGTGCTCACACAAGGGTCCATCCTGAACAACTTTCAGGAACCTACAAAATGACTTTCTTCTCTTCTATTAGTAGTGTTATTCAGTAATATACTTAGGACAAGGATGGGATAGGAGAAATACTAATTTTCATCTCACTCCACTTTCAGTTTTCACAAAGGAAACTGCTCTCTAGGAAATGTGCTATACAGCCAAAGTTTAGGTGAAACAAAATTTTTCTAAATCCCCTTATATTTGATTGTCCTGATGCAGACATTTTCCAAAGGAGATGTTCTAGATGAGTTACCTAGGTTAAAGAACAGCTTGTTTGCTTTGTGTTGTTTCCGATTAAATTGAAAACTTCTTCGTGGAATGGGTAAAATCTAGGCAAGCAAATCACATTTGTGGATCTTGGCCTAACACACTCTGAGTGTAAGGAATGGGTAATGATAGGAATTTTACCATGTATTTGTTGACAGGCAGCTGCATAGCTGAGAAGAGCTGTGAGAGTGACAGGAAGTTTATGCATCCTGGAGATATGGAGGAAAACAAAGGTGAATGGGAAAGAAGGGGGGAAAAAAATTAAGGGGCAAAATCGGCAGTTACTATTGTGGAACTATACTGCTGGTTCATTTTTTTTTTACTTGATCTGGAAAGAAAAATAATGGGCACATTTTTTCAGAACTGTTATGTTTGGAGGTAGTATATTTATGCAGAATAGACAGTGGATGATATGAGTGAGAATCTAATGATAATAATAACAACTAAGGGGATTTTCAAGGCCATCCAAGAGTGAAGGAAACAAATTCTTTGCCCCCTGCACTATTGACAAAGTGGCGACTCTTCCATTTCTGGACATTTCCAAACACAAACTGGGACAAAATAGTGCAAGAAAAGACAAAGCAGTGCCAAAATCAGGATCTAGGCAACAGCCCCAGCAAAAACTGTTCCAAAGCCAAATAAACAATAGCAGCAAATCGAAAAGCAGCCATACGGATTTTAGGAGGCACTGCACCTTCTTCCTTTCTTCTGGCCTCTAATCAGAGCCATCTGCAGGGTGTTAGTCCACTTGAAGGCTGACATGAAAGATCCTTACATTTATATTCATGTCCACCCAGCAATGAATAGATTTCTCCAGATCAGTCCTACACAACTCATGCCCATGAGGTAAAGAGAACATAAAGCCATTCCTACAGCCTGTAACCTTGTTAGTCTCTACAGAGCTGGCCCATGGTGTGGTAGTCCCACGTTCCATCTCTAAGGTTTCTCCAAAGCCAATGCCAGCCCTTGACAGTTTTTGTAAATGACACAAGAGTTTATCTAGGGATGCCAGAAAGCCTGTACCAGTTCCAATAGCAGAGCTCAGACCTGTGTGAGGGTATTACCACATACCAGGGAACCCATCTTTCCACCAAGTTGCTACAGCCTGGGCTACAGCTTGCTAAATGGGTAGCAAAGGGGTCCAACATCTGGCTCATTTCTCCTAAATGTCCAACAAGAGGTTTTAAAACTTGCAGGGTCAGAAAGTCTCTCTATCCACCGTGCTTCAGAAATGCAATGCCACTTGACCTGGTTCTTGATTTACCTTTACTGTATCTGAAGTCCCCAAAATAACATTCTCAAAATATGTGTAGGACAGTTTTGCATATGCAAAGGCAGCAGTTAGTTACTCAAAAACTTAAGAGAAGATCATTTGGAATAGAACAGTTCACAGTTTATTGTATGATACCGCAGCTGTCAAAACCATAAACCATACAAATAAAAGTTGAAATTAGAAGCAAAAAGCAAATCTGAACATCTTTGATGACTTAAGCACAATATAGGGGGTTTCAGAGCTCATGCTGGTGTAAACAGGAAGGAAAGAAAAGCCAATCCCTGAAACTGGAATAGGACTCAGAAAAAGCCAGGTCTCTTTCCCTCTACTCCACAGAATGTTTGTGTAAATGATGGGCACATTTAAACTCAAGTCTGAAACACAGAGAATGGGAGATTAATACTCTCTACTACTGTCCTGCCTAATGAGATTGTAAGATCTCTCATTAACTGTTTGTCCCAGTCATAGCACAGCTGAGACCAGACCTCCTTCGGGGCCCCTCTACTTTATGATGCAATTAATGCACATAACCCTATGCCATTTATAGTTCTCAAACCCTAATGTGTAATGTGTGCTGGGATGACAGCTTTTTGAGATCAGCACTGGCAGCAGGCCTTCTTTCACTTCGCATCTTTTGCATCTACCTGTTCTTCTGTGTTATGACCCCTCTAAGCTCCTGAGTGCTGGAGCTGATGAAAACCAAGAGCATCCTTTTATAGGAGGCGAGAGTAAAGCAGAGATGCATTAGGTAACTGTTCACAGACATCCAATGGGCCAACTCTCCCTGACTTTACTTACAAAGGAAGGTTAAGTAGAAAGAATGGTAAAACTCTCATTGATCTCAACTGGGCCAGCACTTCTCACTCTAATGCAAGTGTCATTATTTGTCAGTGCAAGGAGGGTTTTTCTCAGTCTTTCTGTCCCACCTCACCTTTTTCAAAGGCATTTCTATTTCTCCACTGAAGAGATTTCCAACTGCAACTGCTTCATCATTAGATAAATTGCTTCTTTGCTCCAGAAAGATTTCATTCTATGTATTTGTTTATTTAATCTGTGTACCCCCATGAACTAACATCTTCTTTGCATTTAACAGGCAGTAGTGGGGCATGCAAAATCAAAGCTATGTTCTGCTGAAACTGCAAGATGAAACATAAGAGCATTCCTAACTTCAGGGAGTTTTGTAGAGAGAAAATAGGAAGTGAAGCAACTTTTAAAAATGTACACTTTTGTAATGCATTAAAGCCTTCATTGCTTCACTTTCAAGAAGAACCAGCTGTGGATTAGATTTCTATGTTTCTCAGCTATAAGTCAATAGAGGATTCAATTTTAAAGCACAAGACCTATAACATACAGTGTGAATCATCTCTTGTCTGCATATAAGATAGCACAGATAACATACTTAGTGAAAGCTTTATCACCAAGGAAACACATTCATAAGCATTGAATCTAGCACCTTAACATTTACAACTCACTTTAAAAAAAATGCCAGCTGTAAATAAGTCCATACTCATAACTAGAAATATGTGGTATCTATCACTCATGCCTATTTTAAAAGTTACTCATTGCCTATGAGTGGCAATGGGCAAAGCCAATTTGCAAAAGTTCAGAGCTTCTGGAGATTTGGACTCTGATCTACCTGAAGTTAATTGTTTTAGAGAGATAATAATTTTTTGGTAATTATGTCCAACCAATCCATAAGTAACCCCTCACAGAACAGGTTTTATCTAGTGCCACTTGCTATTTCCTAAAGGTCATGGAATCTCTTTTTCTCACCTCTAACGACTCACCTTTCCTGGATGCACTATGGGGAAGCATAATTCCAGCAGAGTGGAAATTCAGTCAGCAAATGAGGCATCGACATAAATATTCATGGGGGAAAAAAACTTTTGAAAAAATGTTGAGAAAAGAGAGTAGGTAAATCATGGCATCCTCGGGAGACCACTAAGATATGCACTGACAATTTACATGGATTTGCTTAAAATTTTGTCTGTAATTTAATAAGTGTTATCATACTTACCGACTTACCATCTTCTTATCAGTATTTGAACATCTCTTGAGCCGTGGATACTTGATCAAGGGCAGAACAGTTGCTCAGATGCCATGAGGCACCCAATTGTCATATCATTGATTCACAGTCTGGGAATTAGCAAGAGAAATTATTCTGGATTACTCAGGGAAGTGCATATACCTCAGTCTATATACAACAGTTGTTAAGTTTTTACAATGTGAATTTGACTTCCTATCTAGGATTCTTTTCCCACTTTGCAAACCCAGAACCTGCTATGAAGGTAAGCCATAGAAGCACATGAATTCACAGGATCATCTGCATGTACAAGGTTAAGTTTCCGCACAAGCACTAGAAGATACACTGGACATTATCTCAGCGTAGAGTCCCAGTTGAGTTCAGCACAACTTAATATGGTAATGATTCAGTTTCAAGAGAAAAAAATGGGAAGAAGAATTTTGAAAATGCTTGATTATGACTTGTTCTGCTTGTGGCTTTGGTCACTGGTAACACTTCTATTGACCCTGGAAGGAAGAGAGGGAAGCTGATGCTATGTGCCTTTAGAAAGCCAGCTCTGAAAGCACACAATATACTTAAAATATTTGACTCCTTGCAGTTAATCCTACAAGGACACATTCATAGAGACCTTTGTTTAATTGAGAATCCTCTGAACTCAATTCATGTCTGGCTCCTGTCTGGTTCCATGACACTAAATAGATACAAATAAATGGAGCCATTTGCCAACTCAGTACTCAAATCACCAGCAGTCATAAAATCCAGTGCTCACAAGAGTCTGAGATGTAAAATACCAGACTATGGCACCCAAATTTGACAATTCAGTGAAGAATAAGATATAAAGAATTACTTCAAAGCCACTGACCATGCAGAAAAAGAACACCCACTGGTAGGTAATGACGCAATCTTGAACTTTCACACCACATCTCAGTAAATATTACTGCACTATAATTGAGTTCATCAGGTTCCATGAGCATGCCCATACTTTCTTCTCCATTTCTGGATGATTTCCATTTGTGTTATGCAAAGGACACTAGCGTCTACTGGGAGGTTGTCTGTGCTAACCCAAAGCATATTCTTTTCAACTGTTTATGTCACCCTTGTTTGTCACTTTTCAGCTTGTAGATCCTTCCTAATGAGGACAGTGACCAGAGGGCTAGAACATATGTACCTTTTATAAGGACAAAATGAGGGACAATGTTAAGGTTTCCTCCTTTTTTTTTAAAAAAAACCACCTTTTTCTCTCTTCTAAAGAAAACCTTTTATTCAAACCTGATGCCATAAAAGACGGTGATGTCATAATTTATGATATTAAACTGGTTACTAAAATGTCATTACACAAGTGATGTTTTAATTGATGATGTTATACTGGTTAGCAGGAAAGTGTCAAGTGTCACTTTCATGACATAAACTGCCAGTTATGATTATATAATATCAATTATTCTTTGGAAAACTGCATTAGATCAGTTAGTTCTGAACCAATGTAGTTGGGGCAGGTTCATATTTTTTTAAATGCTGTTCATCCAGTTCTCATTATTAGGAGTAAAATATACTTTGGATGCAGTTTAGACTTTTATAACTCTCCCCTTGAAACATAATACCTACCTTTCTCATTTGCCCTTTCAGCTGCCATCAGATCAACAGTGAGCTAAAAAGAAAGCAGTGAGATAAATGTTAAAGCCTTAACTGAGCTTGCCTTGTTCTGCAATCTTACAGAAAACCAAACTTTGGAATTGAAGGTAGACAAAAATAACAAAATATAATTTTAATAGTACGTTAAATATAGAACATTAGGATTTGCTGACAGGATGTTGGTTACTCTGAGCCCTGCTTTGACGCTGGATCTCCTAAAGCTTTAGCATCCAGCTGCTCTCCAAATTCCTCTAAATCTTATTCAGGCACAGAACCAAAAGAACATATTAATATCTGAAATGCATGTAGCCAGATCTTAAAAACTTAATCCCTTCTAGGGATAGTTACAAGTAAAAGCAGCAAGTTTAGTTCATGTATACTCTCTAGGTCCAATACGAGTAGGCTGATTTACCGCTGATGCTGATCTGATTTAGCAAGTTTATAACATTTCCCTACGTCAAAGCTGCATTTTGTTCCTTGCTGTCAGTGACATATTTCTGGCTAACTAGCAAAGCTATTCAGAGATGCCCTGATAACAAGTTAGATACAACAAACAGGATGAGATTTTTATGGGAATTTCCCACGTGAAATCTTATCTATTTTATAGGAGAACAGGTACATTAACAAGGGAGAAATAAACAGGCAGGACTATCTCTTGGTCAAGACTGTTGGATTTGTCAGAGTTTAAGTAAGAGGACTTTCCCTATTGTAAAATGTCAAAAAAATACAATGGAATAATAAATTATGCACATCCATGCAACCACACCAATCCTGAGAAACAGCGAGGACTCCAGAGCCAACAAAAGTTGGCTGCTAAATAAGCCACACTATCACTTTCCTGAGCAACTCTGTGCTCAGACCAGTGCTGTTTTATCATGAAAGCTGGCTGTGGAGATGACTAAAAGGGCCACACTTCTCTTCATTCCATTACCCGTACTAACTTTGAACAGATCAGAAGCTTCACTTCATGGGAGAGGTCTTGGAGGTTTGATCAAAGGAGTTGTGGAAGGTCCCAGGGAGAAACTGCAAAGAGGCAAGGGAGGGCCATGCTAAGAAATACTCAGAAACACACACGTGATTTTCATTAGGCTTAATGGAGATGGTGGAAATTAATCTGTGGGGCAAGGCTTTGAAAACTTACCTCATGATTTCATCCACGCAAAAAGAATCTGTTGTCTCCTTTTATGTCTCTTGTTTTCTACGTGATTTTACATGTAATGGAATTTGGTATTATCCCACTTCCTCCATCTTTCTGAAGCTTAATGATTACTGACTTGAGTTCACACACACACAAAAAGGTAAAAAAAAGAAATAAAAGAAATAAAGAAGAAAAAGGGAAAGAGAGATGTTAAGTATTGATTATCCACATGTACCAGGTGTTTTATTACCCACATATCTCTAGGTAGCATTCTACCTGTCAGATTTTGGGGACATACAAATTCCATTAGATATCAGATCTTTACTGCAGGTGGCCAAATAATGCCAGAATTTTGGAGTTTATTTCCTTAACCCGCTATCACATCTTCTCTATTCCACAGACATTCTTACTGGAGTCACTTACTGTTTTTCTCTTTTTCCTAATTGGCTATAATTATTTGAAATACATTTTCAGGCCACAGAGAGCTCACATCAGGCATACGAGCAATGCATCATATCACTCTAATTTATATAACAAGTCAGATAAAATCTAAGCATTAAAGTGTGCACACTTGTTGACATGACAGAAGGTTGAAATTCTGTGAGACAGATGCCTCTTACACGAAAGATGAGGATCAAAAGTTTTTCAAAACCTTTGTAGGTCAAACCTGCCCACCCTTGTAGTTGCTGAATTGTGGAAACACAGCCATAAGTGTATGGTAGTACTAATCAGTCTGCAACAAGGCTCCAGCTTACAAAAGTGAAATTCCTTCTAGCATTTCATTGTAACTGAAAGAAGGCATCCAGACACTGGTGGGTTTTAAAAAGTTATATCATAATTTATAATTGGTTGTTAATTAATGTCAGATCACAGTGGAATTCCTATGGAATTACAGAGTGGGGCCTCTTTAATTACCACTTTATAATTATAAATCTCACTGGAATGAAAAGCACAGGAACTGTAATAAATGGTGAAGATCTTGGAAGACTTCTTTGACTAATAAAATCTCCATGTATGCATCTGAAGGAATTTTAGAACAGTAGTCTTCATTTGGGGCAGAAAACATTTTCCACGATGCAGGATTCCCCTTCCTGCATTATGCAAAAACAAAGAAAAAATGATCTTAAATATTTTTTCACAACTACAGTAATTACATCTTGTGAAATGAAAAATACATCTCAGGTCTCTTAGCACTACATTTTGCAATCTGTGTACACTGTAGATCACTAAGGTAAGACCTTTCCCGCTCTTGCTCTGTGGTTTTGTCATTCTCTGCTGATTGGCTGGCAAAAAGCCACAAAACTAGCCCCGGCTGTGAAAGATCCTCTATGTAATCACACAGTGGAGGCCTGCAGCTTACTCTTCAGGTTGTCATGATCTGTGCTGTACTTGCACACAGTCAAGGATGAGATGATTAGTACTGTGGATGTTCACTGTTAATTAAGTGTACCCACAGCAGTTTGTCCAATGTTCTGCTGCACACATTTAGGGAGGTAAACACCTGTGGGTGGAGAATTACAACCATAATAGGTTTAAACCAGTGCCCTACAGACCAATAGCTGATGCAGGATGTATCTTGTTATGAATCTATTCAATCATCTTTTCCTCCTTTCAGTTTAATTTTGGGTTGGCTGAAATGAAACAGAAGTTGGGGTTCCTGCCACATGGAAGCAGCCCTATAAGAAGAGTTCCCAGTGCAGGAACCCATCTCTGCAACACATACAAGAGGCAAGAGGAGGAGGAGGAGGAGGAGGAAGAGGCTGCTGTCTTGTCAGTGCCATCCCAGCATGGAACCCCAGCACAGACCTGTGCACACATATCCTCTCTCTCGGCCAAAGTAATGCCTGAGGAACCCTTGGAGCTTATCTCCAGAGCTTGTTTGGGATGAAAAGGAAGATACTGATTTGAATTCAACAGTTTTCATAATTGTCTTTCCTTTGTTGGTCAGCAGCAGGTCCTGAGCCTCACCTGCTTGTTTGTAAGTCCCAACAAGCCCAATCATTTTCTCTCATTCTCCAATCTGCTAGTTACTGCTTGCAGCCATCCTCCTAAGACTTCTCTTTCTTCCACAAGGACACGAGTAATTCATATGCTGAGGCCTTCCTCTCCCGCTTCTAACAACATTGGTTCTCTTTGTTCCTCACATTTTCCCCCGGTCCCCTCATAGTTCTGTTTCTCCCGTGCCTTTGAGGCTGCAGCCCTGTGCTTCTCCCCGTGTCCCATGTACAGCCGTGGGAATCTGTAAACCTGCCAACGTGCACTTTGTAAAAACTTGTTGCAGATCTGATGGGTTTCATTTTGTGAGCCAAGAAACCCAGGCTTACAACATAATTGATACTAACAAATTGAGAGAGGAACTATGGCCCCTACCTAAAATAAAAGACAACCACAGTGAATTAAAGGTCATGGTATAAAGAACTATGCAGAGGAACACTGAGAAATAAGAACAAATGTAATACAGGCTACAGTGGAGTTAAACCAGAGATGAATTTGGCTAAATAAAACATAAGAAACCTATTTCCTGTACTAATTACTCCGCTTCTTAGAGAAGTGTAATGTTGGCATCAGCCTTCATACTAAATTGCACCACAAAACCCCAACACTTAACAGTGTTTTAGCCTACACATTAGGCAGGCATTTACCATTTCTTATTTTGCCTAGCTTTTGTTTGTTCTCTAACAAATTTTCATTGCAGTTTTTATGAAGTGGAGAGATGTTCCTTGCGTAGCAGAACCGCTATTCAAGGCCTCTGAGAAGTAACCACACAATATTATTTGATTATCTGTTTGTTTTTCATTCCAGTTTCCAAAAGTGCCCCTTTAGTAAATGCAGACCTGCAGTGTCAACAGGGCAACTTCCCTGCACAGACAGTGCTTCCCATGGAGTACATAGGTTACAATCACTAACACAGGCAAAAGGACAGCTTGTTTCTTATTCATTTTGTCAGCAGAACAAAAAATGACATCATGTTAGCAGCAGACTTTCATATGGACACTGGAATTAATCAGACTCAAGTTTGCCTTCCCCTAAATCATAGGGTCATGGTGAAGGTGGGGAGAAGAATTTGCAGTTGTATCTTTGTAGGACTGCATTCCTAATTCTGCCCAAGATAAGAGTCCCAGCGCCTTGGATTGCTGATTATTACAATCACCAACAGACACACATACATATTCAGAGAAAGTGTTCGAACTCTCACATTTGTATTCATTTTACTTTGACTTGACTGGAATCATAAAAGGAATGTGTAAACGAGGAGAGCCTGTTGCTGAAATGAAGTTGAATTTTTTCCCCACAGAAACTTGGGTTCATGACAGCTTTTTGTTGGGCAGGACATTAGCCTTTTGTAATTTATTGCTTTTAGATTAAATCTGGGGAAACTCAATATTGCAGTTGAATGATTAGAGCAATACCCCTCGGAGTAATAAATTTTCTTTGGTGCTGTGCATCTCCCGATCATGTTTCCCTTCTAATTACATTTACATAAATGATATTCTGCAAAATTAAATTAACATTCAAACCGTTATGCTGGCAAGGAGAGACAAAAATTAGTTACAAACTTACATCTCTAAAAAAATGAAATGACACCTCGTTCTTTCCACAAACTGAGTCACAGCTATCCCCCAAAGTGTCTCACACACACTGATTATTCTAGCTGGTTAATCACCGACCTAGACACTCTGCTC
Source organism: Athene noctua (assembly GCF_965140245.1). NCBI lineage: Eukaryota > Metazoa > Chordata > Aves > Strigiformes > Strigidae > Athene > Athene noctua. The sequence continues at coordinate 127,056,013 of NC_134037.1, read as the reverse complement.
CCCCTTTCGGAAGTTTATAGTGTAAGGTCCTGCTTTCCACAGGGTCTCATTAAATAGAAGCAATTGGTGACAATCCAGATTTGGTCAGCAAAGTGCTCTATTCAGACCTAGATTTGATTTCTACAGTTTTGGCCGCAGCCCTTCCTCAGGGTTTCCCTGTTTTGGCTCCTGTGCACCATTCCTCTAGTACAGAGCCAGAAGGTGCTTGGCGGGGCTCCCTGTGAACTTAGACTTAGTGTTGCGCTAACACCCTCCTGACCAGGCTGAAGAAAGATGTTCTTGCTCTTGATACGTCCACACCGCCACGCTGGCTGGCTAGCAGTGCCATGCTTTCCTGGGCTGCTCTCCAACTGACGCAGGGATGCAGGGTCTCACGGAGCAAGTTTTCACTTGCCAAGGGGAGGGACCATTATCCTGGTGAGCAAAAAAAGAGTGCCAGCCTACTGCCGGCTCATGATGCCAGTCTTCAGACAGCTTTTCCAAGGCCTGAAGTTTAAATGGCTTGTCATATGCAGTGTTGATTTGCCTAAGGTCACTAATCTCCCAACTACTCAATCTATTTTCTCAGCACTGTATGAGAAACAGTAGCTTTTCCAAAGAAAAACTGTTTCCTAAAACCTACTTGGAAAGGCATTATTTTTCTTGTCCAGTAGAGGATTTGCCCCTTTGGATACCCATCCACTGTAAGGACAGAGTACATCCTTTTCTTCTCTACTCTCTTTTACTTTTTGATGCCATTAACAAATCATCAAAATACTTACACAAAAAACACATGATCTATTCTATTAGTGTGAGGCACCACTTGATTATTTGTCGACCATGAGTCTACTGCACTGAAAATCACAATATTTCCATTCAGGAATTTGATTACTGAACCTTGTCCTGCCCTCCCTTATAATAAAGAGCATATACTGCCATGTCTCTAGATGTCAATTCTCAAAAAAGTATACGCAAACGATTTTGAGGCATTAGTAATGAAAAAGAAAAAAAAAAAAATCAATATTTACTATATGGCACATGTATATACATATACAGTCACATCTGGAACTAAATCTGTCAGCTCTACTGCAAGTGTGTCTGAGTGTGGGTACACTGTGTGTAAATTAGGCATATTTCAGTGGGGGAATATACATTATCTGGAGAAAAGAATTAATGTAAAAATGTCAAAGCTGCTGATTAAATAAACACTATGTATATATGATCCTACTTCTCAGTTTGAAATCTGGATGTTTTCAACATTTCAGTTTGTGAAAACAAAGATTGCATTCAGCAATTGAATTTCCTTGTTGAAACCCAGCAACATTTGCATTTTAGCATATTTCAGTTTACTTGGCATAGAGATTGCTGTTGGGTTTTTTTTTTTAACCAAAAAAAAAAAAAAAAAAGAATGCTGGGCAGCCTGGCATTTGTTTGAAAACCTAATTTAATTTTTCCTGAACTTCACAGTTTTTGTATTTCTATAGGTCCTACAATAAATACAGTTGATTAGTTGTAGACATAACATTTAGAGACCATATTTTCTCAAAGTGTTTGATCGCAGTGAGTCATCTGCATGACAGTCCTCTTTTCAGGACTACATTTCATTCCTGTTCACCTCACCCTGGTAAACATAACGTGCCAAGCACTCTAGAATTTCTGGTAAATAAGCTCGTCTCACAGCGTTATGGCCCAGGCCCATTCAAAGCCATAATTGAATTCTTTGGCACACAAATCGCTTGCAAAGACCAGGCCGATTTATATGTTTAGGACTATATGACAAACATCTGTTTCACTGCAAGGAATTCTAGGGTATTACCACAGGTACCGAACGCAAATCACGTAGGAAATCTTGGTGCAGGTTCATTAACTGTGACTCCTGGAAAGGACATGAGACCCAAATTTCCATTTAATGGAACAGACTCTTAGCCTGTGCAAGACTATGGTGAAATTTCTGTGAAATCTAAGAGTCAATGAAAATTCAGAGAAGTCAAGGAGATGGGGAACATAATAGCACCAGACCAGCAGGTACATTTGCAACAACAACGTTACACAACAAAATTCAATAAACCTTTCCTTCCTCAAGGACTCCAAACTATAGCTCTAGAAGACAGAACAATATAACTAAAATGTCACAGCTAACTTCCACTGCTAGCATTAAACTTTAATTTACTTTATTTCATCAGTCTCTTATACTATTCCCGTTACCATTGTGGTACTTTTTTCCTGTATTTAAAAACCAGCATAGCTTCAAGACACATATCAGCAAAGCACAACAAATATATGTCTGAGAGAGCACTCAGTGAACGATGGGAGAATCCTTATGATTAAGAAAAGCAGTAAAGAGAATATGTGAGGCTTCAGCAACGTTATCAAGAATTCATGACTACACATGGGTGTGATTCAGATGGCTGAGGTTATCAGACTCCAGGCGCATTGGACACTGCCTGTGAATAAGCCAAGACCATCTGCCATCCACAAAGAGAAAATACTCATCTATCTTGAAGCAAGGTTCTTTACAAGCTTTCTGAGAAAGCTCCGAGGTGGTGTCCAAACATTTTGAAAGGTTGTGTAAAGCACAGATACATTATGTAGCTCCTGATCCAGGCATACCAGAGCTCTGAGAAACAGAGAATGGAGAAGAAATACAAATTTGTCAAAAGGTATCTCAATGACAAATGCAAAGAACACCTCAAGGGATGGCTGATACTTCCTGTTCTTGGGGATAGTTGGAAAATTGTGATCATATTTTATCTCTCATAATTTATCATGAAGAAGAGGAGATTCAAAATTGCATTTGGAGACTATCAGGAGAAACCAGAATGATTATGAGCTAATTTTACCATAAAGGTCAGGCTAATCTTTGCATATCAGAGACTATATTAATAAACACTCTTGACCACTTCAGTACGTCTCTCATTTACCACCCTTTGGTACTTCACCTTTGAGCAAGAATCCAACTGCCCAGGGGATGGGATGGGTGAGGAGTGGATGCATTTTGGGCTGTTCTTCTCAGAAAGTAGGGGTTTTTTTTAACTCTCCTGGTACAATCTTCAGGGACTCGCAAGGGCAGGTTACTGTAGCTGTGAGGAGAGCACCACTGCATGCACAAGGCACGGCTGCCATTAAGAGGAACTGAAGCTTGCTCTCACAGTGCCCATGTTTCTCCACTTCTGCATTTTGAACTGCCTGATTTTTGTTGTTGTTGATGGTATCTGAAGATTAAATGTTATGGGCAGCAACAGATGTTAGTGATCTCATTCGGAGTTGAATACCTTTTTTACACATGGTTTGGTTGTGCACCAGGGGCCAAGAACTTTGGCTGTAGATAAGAAAATCAAAATCTGTTTTAATTGGCATATTGAGTCCATTGTCTATAAACATTTGCATTAACAGAATGAAATCAAATCTGCCAAGGGACATTATTATGTCATCAAATATATTTGCCCATCACAAAATAATGACTGGAAAAGTGTGGAAAAGTGGTGATTACTGAGCTATGTACCAGTGGCCTAAATCCGCTCAAAATCTCCACTAATTGCAAGCAAATACAATCCTGGGGAGTAGAGAGAGAGTCACAAATATATGTATAGAAAACATCCAAGAAAGAGGAGACAAGGACATTCTTTAGGAATAAAGCAAGGAAATACTAGAGCTTGGCAGCTTCTGCCCTGCTTTGATTGGATGGGTGGCAACTATTAAAGGGCAGTGCCAAAAAGATCAGTGTTAGACTGGATGGGATTTCCCTAGGAATATGAAAAACAACAGGCCAGGAAACAGAAAAGCTGTGATACTGATCTATTTTTTTCAAGCAGTCATAGATTCTTAATGTAAATACCTGCAGATCACATCAGAAGGGAATCACCAGGAAGATGTCCCAGGAGCTGTCTTCAGAACTAATGTATTTAAGGGTTTATATTACTATTGTTAGAAACATGGGATCTGTGTTGTCTTTGGAAGTAAATGTAGGGTTTCAAGGCATGAAGATGCAACTGTTGCATCAAACTGCTTTTGATGGATTAAAAACTGGAATCAATTGATAAGAAAAAGGCTGCAAGTGTTTGACTTCTCTCAGAGGAAATACTTGGGAATCTCGCATACCTTTGCAAAATGCATTCAAATTGTAAGAAAAATACATTTCTTGAAGGTAAGATGAGAAGTAAGAATCTAGGTGGTATTAAAGAGTATCACAGAAAAAAACAAGAGAAAACCACACATAGGTTTTCTAAATAATCTAGTGCATGCAAAGCAATTTCCTACAGATTTGTCAGCCTTAGTTCACGTCTACAGATGTGTTTCTCCCCTTCCATCGCTCCACTCACTTTTAGACAACATGTGTGAAGAAAGCAAGGAATAATTATCATCAGACATAGGCATCTTACCTATTTAGTAGTAAACCATCCTAGTGGCTTAGAGGGTCTATCAGGTGCTTTTCTACTGAATTCAGAGAGCTACCAAAAAAGATATCCAAAGCAAATCTATGTCTATCCCCTTCTAACAGAACAAGAGAAAGATGACACCCTGTCCTCCCCAAAACCAAACACAAAAGCCACCCAAATGCCAACCCTACATTTATATTCACTAAAAGTTGGGTATCTCCTTCCAGACCCCTGTCCTAAAGGGACAGGGGCTCTGTTGAGTCTGTGAGGCAGAACAGACACCAGCAGTGTCTCCATAAATGTCCCAGCTATCTGCTTAGCCTCAGATGTGCATCGGTGTGAACTGGTTGCTGAGGAGGGTAAAGAAAATGTTTTTCCCGGAGGTCTACTGACAGGGACCTGGGAGATATGGGTAGATATCATAGAGAGAGTCCCATTGACTTCAAGGATCATCAAACACTGTCAGCTTTGTCAGAACCAAGCTCCTCTTCTAGAGGTGAAGGGGGTTTAACGGCACAGTGCTGGAGAAGGCCTTTTGTGTCTCTTTGCTGTGGAGCATGGTGCTATTCTCAGAATCATAAACCTGTTCTTTGGCTAGAATAAAAACATTTGATTGTGTTTTGCTGTGAAAACATTGTAATTTGCTGTACTGTCCATGATTAATGTTGGTCTTTCAAAAAATCATTTTCCTCTGTGCTATGTAAATAAAGCATCTTCCCAGTGTTCCTGAAATGCTGGCTTTCATTATGCATGGTGAAGGAGAGGCTGATGATGCTTTATGATCCTTAGCAAGCACCACTGACATTTCTGGAACATGGAATCAAAAATAAGAGCAAGTAGCATTAAAATGTTCTTTGAGCTAATTTCTCTAACCAGAACATGAAAGTTCTTTTTCATTTAGTGTATGTGAACAGCATTCAAAGCAAAATAAAAATAATTCTGACACTGAGTCTTTATTTTTCTGGAATGGAGGCAGAGTGCTGGAATTGAGTCAAAGTAAAACCTTCTTTTTATGACAAATGAATTTGAGTATTGGATTTCTTATTGACATCTCGTCACAAGATCCTCTAGGCACTGTGCATGGATCACCTCTAAAACCTAAACATCCTTATACTATACTGCTACTCTTTCTCTGTGGTAGTAATAATTCACTTTCACATCAACTTCTTGAAAGAAAAAGCCAGAAGTGTCCACAACTTTTCACACCATACCTATCTCTTAAATAAAGGCAATAATGAAGACTCTTTCCCTCCCACTGGTAACTACATCATGTTGCAATGGCCACAACACTGCTACTGGCTTTCGCAGAAAGGGATTTAGGACAAAGTCTGGGAAAAGGGACAGTTCTTCAGGCAGAGCGGGGTTGCATGATTGCATGGACTCCTGTCAAATTTTGCTCGTCATATCATCAGCTGACAATATGTTTCTGATGGGTGAACTTATTTGAACATTATTTAATAGCTGAATCAAACCATAAAAAATTCTCAAGATCAGCTAAATCTCAGCAGACCTTCAGGTCTGTGGACCACAATTTGGAAACTATTGATGTAATCCATCTTCCATCATGATGACTAACAACTGACCGAACTTCATCCCTAAGTAGCCTAATGAACTACCTTTGGACAATGTGAGAGGTGAGTAGTATCAAGATCTTACTGTTTACTGAATAGCAGTGTGATGTATGTAATTTACATGACATCAAAAAAGTGTTTAATTTTCAGGAGATCAAAAGGTACAGTGCTTCCCAGAAAAGAAAAATGGTTATATCAAAATAAAAGGAAGTAATCTCAAGTTTCTGTTATTAGATTGAGGAGTTTGACTAAAAATGGAGATACTTCTGCATTAAAGAAATGTTTATTTTTAACAGCAGGTTAAAGCTGAGATATCAACACAGCCCTGTTTGCTGTAGAAATGTGATAACTTAGGGCTATACAAGTAATACACATCCAGGCACCAAGAGACTGAAATTCAACAAGATCTTCCTATTTCATACCAGCACAAGTCAATCATATTTTCTTGACCATGCAGGAGCTTCCCAGACCCAATTACTATATCTCTGATCCTCTCTACATTGCCCTCTACCCTCTCCAATACACAAATACTAACTCACAAAGTATTTCTCACAATATTTTGTTTCTTTTTCACTGCACCCTACCTAAGAAAACATTTTCTGAACTGATCTTCCTGGTATCTATTCCATCATGTCTTCAAGTCCCCAGCAAGATTATTTTTTTAAAGATTGTGCACTCCTTGAAACAGAAAACATTTGCATGATCAAATGAAAAAAAAGCCAAAATTGGACCTCCTTGACTTTTCAGAAACTCTTGTTATGAAGAATATAACCTGTCTGCTTTCCTGTTTCACACATCTCCCAGCAGTGAGTTGCTGCTTAAGGCAGAGAACACAGTACTGTAACTAATCTGAAATGAAGGAAAACATTTAACCTACAGTCCCTCGTATTCAGAAAAAATAACTGTCTCTGTGTCCCTTGCGTATGTTTGATGGAGTCAGAAACAGGTTATTAATGAAGAATAACTCCATAAAAATGAACTCGCTCCAATCAGTCTTCTGGCACTACAAAATCAAGAGGAGATGCCAGTCAAGCAGCTAATATTAAACCTGTAAATCTTTACCTATTTAGGGTGCTTTAATCATTTCCTATGAATTAATACCATAAAATGTGATTTATAGCTTAAGGAGGAAGATCCTTATAACCATTAATACACAAATTCAATCAACAGACATTTGGAAATTACAGATTCACTGGAGCTGTGTGTTGCTCGACAGAAAACCAATCCTGTCCCCTTCTCTCAGAGAAAGAGGGGCTTGAAATGATGGTATAGGTGCAGTTTCATCAATGATGCCAGGAAACCTCCTTATACAAGCTTTCTTCAACAGATGGTCTTCTTATTTTGGTACAAGGTACAAGATTTATAGACAACCTTCTGCAACATGGGAAGTGCTTAAGGTGTCAGATGAAGCAATAAACAAATGGGAGAGCAATGGTCTCTCAGCAAACAAATTCTCTTTACCTTTCAAGGATTGCTATGACCCTGCTGATCCTACACATGTATCTGAGAGAAAAAACAAAATTATTAGGGTGGGGTTTTTTAACATGGAAAGTTTTGCCAAAAATTACCAATATCATCCAACAAGGCCATTTAAGCATAAAATCCCACATATGTTGAGCTTATCAGAAACAGAGGTCTGCATGCAGTCTATCCATCACAGTACACCTAGAGTTGGCCTGGCTGTTTCCTCCTAAACAATACTACCTCTCAGTCTCTAATATTTTCTTGTGACTGTCTTGTCACTGCTGTGTACCAAACATGGCTAAAACCAAGGACATTTGTTCTACATTTCCTTCTCTCTGTCACCACAAGTGACTGCCAAGTGCCCATCACTTGGTCTCATTTATTCGTGGCTATCATTTTTTCTCTTTCTTTTGCCCCATATGTACAGGCTCATTCATCTGCTGTTCCTTCCTCTGTGTCACCAGTTCTAATGCCCATTTTTCTCCCTGGCATCCCCACAGATTCATACACACTGTATTGCTTAAGTATATGCAAAGGACCAGTTTAATCCTTTTCAAATTTAAGCATTTGCTTGAGGTGCCAAAAATGAGTTGCCCTTTGCTTCCTTTATCATCCATGAAGAGAGCGAGTATCTAGACAGGCTGACTTGGGTTTTAGATGAGTAGAATTGCTCTTTGGAGATACCTCCCAGGTTCTACTGACAAGAGAAAGTTTAGGGTTACTGGCTTTCTAATGCATCACTGAAGTGCTTACAGAGCATGGATCCAGGACAAAGTATAGACATTTTTTCCAGTCCCTCATTTGTGATTCTTCCTCTATCAACCTCTGTTTCTTTTTTCAAGTTGCTTTGCCTTGTCTGGTTTACACGGACAATTTTATTTTAACTAAAAAGGAAGCTTGATCCACCAGTTCAAAAAGTTTTTGTAACACAGCTCTCCAGTGTGGAGAGAAGGCAGGTGACACATTCTTTATATATTACTGTAAAGTTTTCCAAACTTTTTTTGACTGTTCCAAAAGCCAAACTACCCTACTAGTACAGACTGATATTTATGCTTTTATAGAGAGAAGGAAAAAAATAGCTGAGAGCAAGAGGTTTTCAGAGAGCTAGAAACCGCTGCAGAGGACAGCTAAGCTTTTGCCTCAGGGCATTTAAGATTTCCCTTTCTCCTGTTCCATCTTTTCCCTTCTTCCCTGATCTCTCCTCCAGCATATGTCTGCTAAAGATCTCAGCCTGAGGAACAGAACTGGGAGGAAGCCCAATTCATCTTGGGAGTTTGATTTAATTTTCCATACAGCCCAACTGCTTCTTTAGTAATGATGTACATCCCGGATAGCCTGACAAAAGCAGCACTGGTTTTCTTGTAGAGCACCAGAGTGATGGAGTTTCATAGGCAACCTGATACATTTGCTACTGGTCCAAGTGCAGCAGCACTTAGACAGCATCCGGCTTTGCTATAGACAGAGAAATTGCCAAAATGTCCATTAATTTTAGTGGTACCAGACAAGGCCCATGGAAACAAGATGGAAAGGCTAAAAGTCAGGGAATGTGATACAAGTGGGAAGACAGAGCAGACAGCATGTTTTGAGAGAGGATGGAGAAGAAGAAACAAGCAGTAAGAAGGATGGCAGAGAAAGGACAGTTATTACAGAAAAAGCAACTGATACTGTCTTGAAAGGAATGCAAGGAAATTTTATAGTTATTGCTCAGAAGTATCTTCTTTTCCTTACTAGAAGGATTATGATGGATGATTCATTTTTAAAAATTGAAACATTTAGATCAGAGTGGTTTTGGAGGGTTTGAAAGGAAAGAACAGCTGTCTATGGCAGGAGAACCTGCCTGGATGGATAAGACTACAAGTTCAGATGGTTTTGTTCCCAACACCTACAAAACCTTTTAAACAAGAACCTTTCTGACACAGACAGATGTAAAGGAGGAGAAAAATGCATACAAAGAAATGGAAAAAAGGAAATATAGAACAAGGGCTTTGGCTGTTCTCTTCATTTAATGTCATGGGACTATGAATTTTCCTCATGCTCTCTGAATGAAGTCTCTAACTATGTATCTTTGGCAGCTGACACAGCAGCAATAGCTCCAGTTTGATCACTGTGAACATTTCAATTGGCTGCACTTCCAAATCATCTCAGCACCCAGCAGCTACCAATTTTCTTGCCAAAACAGGAGACACACACACTTTCCCACCTATATCCCAATAACACAGATTATGCTGCAAAATACTGTCAAAACAAGAAAGGTTTTACTTGGCAGAAACAAGATAAACCCATGTTTGTTGAGCACACGTCACCTTAAGTCTGAACTGGTCAATCTATAATGAAGGTCTAAGTTACAGACTGTAGAACACTTGAATGAGTCATTTAAATGTAGCGTTGCAGTCCAAACACCTTTCTACTGAATATTACTACAATTTAGGAGCACACAAGGATATGACAACTGTTAGCAGGGCAGTGATTTCTGGAAAGAAAATATCTGACAGGTAAATTTTCACCTCAATCTAGATTAAAACCTGCAGAACCTGCACTACTGAACTCCATCTTCCACACTGCCACCCTTGACACACACATCTATACACCTTTGTTCTGTACTCTTCAAAAGTGGACAACCACAATTTATTATAGGAAATTGAAAATGTAAGCTCTTGGCTAATGTCAGTGAAACAAAACAAAACAAAACAAAACAAAATAAACCAATTTGCTTGCCCATCAAAAATACAGTATTGCATTTAACAGAGATCACATAGTTGCAGTGGGAAACACGCTATACTCACTTAAGATCCAGTTTATTAAATATTCCCTATACTCTTAGTATAAGAAAGAACAGACCACATGTGTGTGGGAGCATAATTTCCTGGAGGCAACATTTTATCTTTGATTTCCATTAGGTCTTTCATGAACACACCACTCAATCCCCTCTGTCTAAGTGCCCCTGCTGTGCCAGTGATCATACAGTATGTAATGTCAAGTCTGTCTTCGTCGGGACTGGGATCAATTAGAAGGCCCAATATTCAAATTATGTGCTTGACTCCCAAAGTGTTGCCACACTTATTCCCTGAGAATAACTCAAGTATGCCAAAGTGTTCCACTGCACATGTTTTTTGGGCTGCATTTTGCGTTATGCTTTCCACACTAACCCAAACCAAATTTGTATCTGCTGCTTTGGATGCCCAGGAGGGCTTTGGGCAAGAGCACCACAGGCCTGGATTCACCCTATCTCACCTGTGACACCTCGGTTAAGGGATGACTCAGACAGGCTCCACAATTAAGTGGGCTACAATCTCTTTAGGAGATGATTCATCCCATAGGTGGCTCAAAAACTTCCGAAATATGCTCATTTCTCTCTGGTAACTGTAAAAGACTGTTGACTGGGCTATTAATTTAGTGAGGTGGGATTAACCTGGGACACAATTACAGGTTGTGTAGGGAGGGGCATGTGAAATCAGCATGTGGAAATCCCATCATGGGAGCAGCTGTCAGTTCAGCAATACCCCCAAAACTGGGATCAGAAAAAAAGAAATTATGAGGTGTACAAAGTTCACAAGCTTCTGCTAAAATCTCCAGCCTCAGGGAAGAAGACAGTAAAAGTTTGTGAATGTAAACAGGGACTTTACGGGAACTTGACAAAACCCATACTTTTACAGTTATTTGCACATAATTGCTCATCACATAATTCCCTGCGTAAGAGAGATTCCCTTTGATTCCAGTCAGAACTGGCGTGAGCCCAGGTGTTTCTGCACAGGGAAGGAACTAAACCCAGAGCCACTTTAGGCTGGTCTGGGGAGTGAAGGGAAGTCCTACCACCCCACAGCACTGCGAGTTGAATATATCCAGCTCCTCATAACTCTGCTTTAGCTATGATTTTTAATGTAGACTGACTTAATTCCTATTTGTTCTCTCCAACAAATAAGCTTTAGTTTATGTCCCTTCGCTGGCTCCCTCTCTCTGACCTGAAAGCAGTCTCCTGATTAACGAGATATGGAAAGTTTTAGGAATAGGGCCAAACTGGGGGAAGATTTTTCTTCTTGGCTCTATGGGAGGCTGTCTTGCCAGTCAGAGCAAGAAAACTTTGCAAACATTACTGCAGAGTTTCATCAAAACTAGAAGACTGTGCAGAATTCTTTTGTTGACTCAAAAATATGCATCAGTAACCCCAATTCATTCACCCTGAACAAAACAGCTACAAACATTCATTTTGCCAATATACAGGCCTTAAAAAATGTGTAATTTCACAGCAGCGACAGAACTTTTATATTGCGAATGTTAACCTAACTTCTAAGCTTCTGTAGGAAACTAAAATTGTTTAGCAAGAAGGACTTTCTAAGCTGAGAATCAAGCTGTGAGAAAGAATAAAAAAAGAGCATTCATTTAAACATTTTCAGAAGCCCCTAAAAACGCTGTTTTCACACAGTAAATCCGCTGCACTTGAATGTCTGCTGGCTTTCTGAAAGGAATGCTCTTCACTGGGATGCAGCCTGCTGTGGTCAAGTATGATGGAAATAAAAGTGTTGCTAATGGTGACTGAAAAGGATTCCCACTGCTGCTGGCCAGTGTTGGTTTTAGATGGGCCAACTCTGTTGAACAGAGAGCAACGGGAGACAGTAAACTTTCTCTAAGACTCTCTAAACTTTGAGTCACCTCTGCTTCCCTTCCTTTTAACACTAGACTGTCCCGTTGTTTCTCCACAGAGCTTTATATTAACCCAGTCTGGACCAGACTATCACTGGAAATGTAAAAGATGCCAATTTTCACATAAATGGAGTGACACAAAAAAGAAAAACAAACCATGGGAATGAGCATTAGCATAGCAGCAAGTCAACAAGCCCCAAATACTTCCACATTGTGAGTTAGCCCAAGAAACAAAGTCATTACTCAAGGGTAAATATCTGGTCACTTTAACTGTGACACTTTATATTGACAGAAACTATCAGGAGCAAGGCTTGGCTGTGTGAGGCATCTTCTCTTTCTAAGAAAAAGCTTTGCAGAGGCACACAGAAACTTTGCTCAGATAGTAAGTGGCAACCCTAAGGGCAGGCAACAAGGCTGAGGCAAGGAATCCAGGAAAGCAGGAATTTGGCTTCTGTCTCCTGAATCCCCCTTCGATGCAATAAGCACAAGACATACCTCTCCTCACCAGGACTGGACTTCTTTTAATGGCTTTTCTGCCTCACGTGCTGTAGGATTGGCACAGGTCTGAGGCTAATTCCCATTAGTGGCTGACAGCTTAACTGGGCTCTGTCTCTCCTTATAGTTCACTAATTACATTGCCTCGAGAATTCAGAAGTATCCTGTACCTTCAGGCTCAGAGAGAACTTGGTAATCCAGGCCCTCAGCCACCGTGAAAGAAAATCAATTAATGACATTACCGAGGAGAAAAAATCAGAAAGAATTAAGGAAAATCTGACTTTCCTGCAAGTGGACTTCAGCTGCTTGACCACTAAAAGAGCAGGTATCTCCTGGGCTTTGCAATATTGATGATGCTGAGGATATGTGGGGTCCTCCTGCGGTTTTACTTGGATGTATGGGTCTCCCCCCATACAGGGGTCTCTCCTCCCTGGCCGCAACCAGAGAGCTCATATGGTTGCATGGCTGAGGAACCTGACCACGCTGAAAACCAACCTGACAAAATACAATAATGGGTTACTTGGGCTGGGGTGATGGTTGCCTCAGCTAGGATGGTTGCCCAAAAGCACAACTTTTGGTGTTTAAGTAAGTGTATCAGCCTAGAGGCTCCAAGGTGGGAAAAGCAGGGTGTAAAGTGGGGGGCAATAACAGGTTACAAGCTTTGTCCCAGATGCCTGATTTCTGCCTGAGTTGAATAGCAAGGCTGCCGTGCTTTGTCTGATCCAGGCTCTCTTGACTGATCCACCTCAGCACAAACCATGGACCACACCAGCACCGGCTAGGATTTCAGCTCTGTTGTACTATGTTTACTCACTCGGTATGCCTTGACAGGGTGCATAAAGGAGAAGATGAGTCAAAACTTAGATGTACTTTTAAAGGAGATTTTGATGGCTGCAAAATACTTTCAATTCAATGTATACAACCCCAGTGACAAAACTGTCCCTTCTTAGGCTATTTTTATTATATTAAGAACATATCAAAGACTAGGAGACAATCTCACATGGCACAATGCAAGTAGTAATTGGTCCCTCTTCACACTGCTCTTTTTTGATCAGTCTAGCTTAGGCTTCTTCAGTAAAATGCCAAGATGTGGATCAAAGACTCTAGAGACTGCTCACTTCCAGGCCCCAAAGTGACCAATTCTCGACTTTATTTTTTTCTACCCCCTCACAGGTATCTATTGCAAATGGTAATCATTTTGTGCTGCCTTTTAACATACACTTATTGTTACATCAATGACTGAAAACCACAACTCTTGCATCTCATAGATATTCATTCACCTAAACCCAGTCTCGGGCAAACTCCATGACACAGCTGAGAAGGGTAGCTAGCTCTCAGTCAGTCAGTGCTAACCTAACCTGCTTTCTGTACCTGTGGAAGCTGGTTGGGCCACGGGGAAGCTGAACTTTCATACCAACAACTGGTTTATCAAGAAAGACATAAACTGGCCAGAAGACAGAAGCTTAGAAACTATGCTGAAGTTCTCATTTTGCATGCAAAAGTAGGAATGTGCAGGCAATGTACAAGGAAAGCACACAGGACCAGTTGGAGTAAGGACTTCTGTTCTTAATGTAAAAGCAAGTTTGGGTAACGTAAAAGCAGTGGGTTCACAACCCTCCCTTCTGCCTCCAGTCACCAACACACTCGCCAGCTTGCTCATGGCAAACTGACACTAAGCAAAGAGCCTCACAAATCACTGACACAGGGACAAACTGGACAGGAATAGAGAAAGCAGCCCTCAGCCTGGCTCCCAGGGAGGCTCCCAGGTCAGAGAGGCAACAGGCTTGTGGGCAAAGGTTTAGGTGGGGCTGCAACACACCCTCCAAAATATGTTCAAATGTCAGCTGTGAGCATTGCAGAAAAATATCGTGAAAGGGCAAACAATGCAGTTCTCCCGGTCGGGCAGTTCCTACCACACCTAGGCAGCTCTCTGCACTGACCATGCTGCTGGCCTGCACAGTCATGGTGGGCAGGAAGGAGAACGTGCAATCTGCTATTGCAAGTGCACAAGTACTCAGGGTGACCCCCATGACCGCTGTTTCTGAATGGCCATAAACCATTGGCCAAGATGTTTTCCTGTTTTTTTTCCCCTCCGTAAATCATAGGGTGAGGAAATTAAATAAAGAAGGAAGAACAGCTGGGAAGAGCATGTAAGAAGCTGTGGCATAAAAAGCCCTGGATTTTCTGTCTTGCTACATCTTCTCTTGACTTTTTGATATATTCATTACACTTACCAGACCACAGTCTCATCTTCGTCCTACAGATCTCACTGAGCAACCAGGATCTACCTCAGAACTACTGAGCTGGAAGCATCTAAAGACGAGAAGTCTGTGCATCTCCTATTTATTCTGCTCCTATCTCCCAAGAGAGTCATTCTGCTCTCCTCTCTCTCTGATTGCCTTTTCCAGGTTCATGTTGCACTCATTTTAGAAACTTGCAACAGTGAATTATCTGGATGCCAGTGCCTACAATCTAGTCTCAGATGCACAATTGTCTTTACAAGAAATCAAACATGCAAATAAAATCCCACTATGACTTCTTTCTCAGGAGCAGCAGAATTTTAATAAAGACTTGGTTTCCTGATGAACTAGAAAATTTTTTTTTAAATTAAGGCAGTCTAGAACTTGGCTTGGTGACCATAACAACCTCCATGTG
This sequence comes from Athene noctua, assembly GCF_965140245.1. NCBI lineage: Eukaryota > Metazoa > Chordata > Aves > Strigiformes > Strigidae > Athene > Athene noctua. Next base: position 127,040,835 of record NC_134037.1, on the reverse strand, counting down.
CCTCACCTTTTCTCCAGTAAAAACAGGGTTGCTGCACTACTCAGAAAGAGCTTCAAGTGAAAACATCTAGGTGAGAGAAAGACATTTTTGTGTTAGGAAACTTCTCAGTATGTAACACAAATAACCTTATAATGCTTTTAAAACACTGAAGGGGAGCAGCAGTTTCCTATTGGAGGTACCAGCAAACATGAAGTCATATAGAAGAAATAGCTAAATATGGGGTAACCACTGAGTAAGGGCTATGCTATCTCTTATCTCCTTTGGAGGTTGGTAAAGGGCTTTCCAGAGTCCTGCTGTGAATTTGTCTCAGTGTTTTTTAAGGGCCCTTAAAAATGTCATTTGTCACAGAGTAAATCCTGAATGTCTGGTTACTTTCTGTGGGGAATGCTCTTTGCTGGGCTGCAGCTTGCCAGGGGTCAAATATGACAGAAATGAAGTGTTGCTAATAGTGATTGAAAAGGATTCCTACTGTTTGTGGCCAGTGCTGGTTATTAGAGAGGCCAAATTTGTGGGACAGAAAGCAGCAGGAGACAGTAAACTTTCCCTAAGACTTACTAAACTTTGAGTCACCTCTGCTACCAGCGCTATTCTGTCAGACCTATTTGGAGAAAACTGATATTATAATTACTAATCTCAGTGAGGGCCTAATGTGCAACCTGAGGCACTCCTCTGCCGGCTGTATAATTATGGATGGGCAGGGGAGTCCTGCCGGCACTGCCTCTGCCCCCCACCCCTAAAGCGCATAGGATTAGGTTACCGCTCTATCCAGGCCGCCGAGGACAGGTAAGCGAGTAGCAAAGTCTCTGGCCTGCAATGAGAGAAAATTATTGTTGTCAAAACCGACTGCCGCTATTAAAGGTTTGAATGTCACCTAAAAAGAGCTTCTTTTCTGGCCCTTAAGTGGTGGCGTCTAAAGGGCTGTTTGAAGCAGGATTCTTGCCCCTCTCAGGCAGCAAATATTGAGGGCTGAGAACATTTTTGTTTTGTTTTATTATTTCCTCCACCCCCTCCCCACCCTACAGTTTCTGCACCTGCTGGATTAAACTTTCACATAAAATCATTTTTGGCTGGATATAATTTAACTTTATCCTCTACAGTCTCTTTCATACATTGTAAACACATTCCTTTAAACTCTAGGCACAGCTGATTATTAACAAGTTCAGTGCTGAGAATGTTCATCCACCAGAAGGAGATAAACCACTGATTTTAAAAAGAGAAATGGGGACTTATTCAAGTAGACTGTAACAAGGAAGGTGTACTAGAAAGCAGCAACATAAAAACCAAACACAGACTGAGGCCCTGATGCTGTAAACTCTATATACACACTGGCTTAAAGCAAGTGGACCACTGTCCTTCTGCAAAAGGTGGTATATCCCTGCCAAAATTAAGTGTGGACAGAAACGCTGTGCAGGATCAGGCCTGGAGGACCAGGCCTGCGACAGATTGATCACCTTTGCGGGGTGCTGAGCAGGCTGCTGCCCTATTGATTTCTATAGCAATAGAGGGGGGCTTAGCACCTCAGAGCATCAAATTTCCAAGCCTGGAAGCGACCTGGGCTCTGGAATGGATTAAAGTCACATGTGATGTATTTGGAAAGGCCTCAGTTCAGTCTCAGCGCTCAGTAACAGCAACCACCATTTATTCTGGTTACTACAATTCATTTGGACAGTGTTTACAATATCGTCCCCTTCCTCCATTATTAGACAAACAACTTTGATAGGTAGCCTTTTATTTTTTACAGCATTTCAGAGCAGAATAAACGCACAGCCCTAGTTATTTATGGAGTGAGCTTTCTGTATGAGGTGCCTTTGCCAAGGAAGTGTGAATTCACATAGTGCACATGCTGTATATGTTCAACCAGACAACAGTGACCCAGCAGTCAGTGAGGAAGGGTAGAAAGGAAAAACACATGCAAGACACCATCTTTTACATGTCATGTCATAGGAAAATCCTCCCCATAAATGCCAAATAGCATTTTACTGACTCAGAAGAGTGATCAGAACTGGTACATAGGGCTTTTCCCATCAGGCAGGGTAGCAAGAGAAAAATCTGAGGCTTCATTTCCCTGTCTGTGCTTATCCCTTCAGAAATGCCATGTCAGTTGTTTGGGACAGTGTTGCTGGCATTTAGTGGCCATGAGTACTGCAGATGGTTACAGAAACGTAGCCTCATTTGAAAGGCTGTTTCTAAAACTTTAGGATGAAGTTTGGTTTTTGTTTTTGTTTTTGTTTTTAAATTAAAGGAGTAGAGATTCAGAGAAATGGAGAAAGAACAAGATGAACAGGTTTTATTTCACATGATTTTGACATCTGCTACTGCATAAAAAACTTTTCTGCAGGCAGGTTAGCAGAGCACTTAATTCAAAACTAATTGACAAATTCTGATTTCCTGTTACATCCAGCAGTTGAAGTGTAGGTTCTATCACTTGTGTTTGTTTAATTTCTGATCCTTCATCCCACCAATGTGGGATTATGCAGCAAAACTGTGTGGATATCACCAAAGGAGCACTGAGTCATGGACTCAGAAGCTCATGGAACAGTTAAACAGTCACAGTAAGTTTAACTGTATGCATATCTATAATCGTTAACCATGGACTTGCTGTATTTCTTTATTTCACTTAAAACATACACAAAAATGACCCCAGAAACAGCTCTTGCTGCCTCATCCACTAACTAAACTTCCAGTTGCAAATGCCGGAGCCACAGCTGAAAAATCCACCCCAGCACACCCCTAGCCCACTACATATACAAATAATGAATTAACTCAGCACGTCAATAAATCAAAGATGCTAAACAGCTTGTCAGAAAATAAACAAACAAAAAAGTCAAATAAATAGCTTCGATTGCAGGCTCAGATGCATTTGCCTTTTGGAATGAATGCAGTTCAAGTGTTTACTGTATGTTCAAGGCAGAAAGTTGATTTGAGGTCAGAAAAGTGAAGAAAAACCTCAAAGGCTGCTCTGTGACAAATTCTGCAACATATTATTCTCCTGCTCTGAGGACAGGTTTCTCAATATGACTAGGAAGTTTTCAAAAACCTTCTGGCTTTCATAAAAAAATGTGCTCCTAAACCCAGATTAACCAAAAACTGCATTCTACGTTATTAAAGAGCAGCCAGCCTTCCCATTTTTTGCAAAGCACTTTTGGAAACCATCCCCTTCATCTAGACAGGATCAGAACTGATGTTGCTTGTCACTGTAATGTAAAGTTAAATAATAATGCTAATTTCACATGTCATGTTACAGGAATGATTGATATAAATAAATCTGGGGTTGTTTGATAAGAAATATACAAACATGTCCCTTCTCTTTCAGAAAAGTTCATATGAGCCAAAGCCAAGTCTCTAATGTTTTTTATCAGATCATTCCTCATTTTGAATATTTTCCCACGACTTAGTGCATTTTTTAATAAAAAGATAAAGTCTTTTTATAGGATAGACTTCTCCTTGCACAGTTAATACTGGAGCAATCTCAGGTCTTCTTTCAAAATATTTGAAACCAGATTTGCTGCATTAATAAATATGAAATAGAGCAACAGTAAAAGATTGACTTGTGTCAACTCTCAATGTCTCTGCTCTTAAATTATCCTCATTTATATCACAGCAGCACCTAAGAGCCTTCCACATGACCCATTGTACTAGGCATTCCCTACAGAGTTGCATAGGAAAACGCTGTCTAGAAGACTTCAGAGTCAGAAACTCTGATCTTCCAGTGATCTGTACACTGAGATCCTGTGTCTCCAGCTCTGTGGGGAGGAGGCTCTTCCAGCTCAGAGATGAAGACAACTAGCAGGAATCACTGTCTGTTTATCTGGATATCAAAACTGCCTGGAGCCGCAATGCTTGATGCTAAGAAATATTTTGTCAGGGCATTATGCCTGTTATTTCAGGCTATATTGCATCCTCACTTCTAGACAATTAGAGCAAGACTAACTTTCAAACAGTGGCAATCCTCCTGCTGTAGATTGATCTTACCTCTGAACTAGGTACTGCCAAATTCAGAAGACAGAGAGACAAATCTGCACAGAGGACCCTCTCAAAACTTGTCACCTTTTGTGAATACAGATAATTTTCAAATCAGTCCCTCAAAACTGAAACACAGTACTTTTCCTTAAGTATTTCTCTTTGAACCTGACTTTCCTTGCAGCTGACATGGTTAACAGCGTCCTGTTCTCCATGCTTGCTCTTACACAAAATAGAAGAAGTACAAGAACATGCAAAAGAGCACGCAGTAACTCATGAACGTATCTGCCCCAGGAGTCTAGTTTTACAGATTTCTCAACTGGCCATGGCATTCCCAGCTGTGTGGGAGTCTGAAATCACAAAGACGAGGTGTGCTTTCTTAAAATAAATATCAACCTCAACTCCAGGGAAGACTGGACTTTGGTGTTATTCACTGCAGCCGTATTTCACTACATGAATATTCCCTCCAGGGAGGGGAATAACTCTCAGACAGGATAAGCTATCTTGGCCAACCTCATACCAGACCTGGCATAAAGAAGTTTTTAGCGGATGGGCTGTGTACAGAAGGGACTGTGACCAAAATAAGTGCATGCACCAGGACTTTGCAAGTCTCCAGGGAGACGGTTATTGTCCTTGTGCAGAAGAAAACCTAAAAACTATTTTGAGCTTTCTGCCAGTTTTCCTCCACCATGTCAAGAGCCAGTAGTCTAGGAGAGGAGACTGTTCAAAACCTGCCTTCCACATCTCATTTGTGCACCTAAAGGTTCTATAATTGTGACCTGGGCAGCTAAGTCTCCTGATCTGACATGGAAGGGGAGGGACTTGCTTACAGAGGGAATTATTTCCTTCTTTACTGAGATGAGTTGCCTCAGTGCTGACTTGTTTTATTACTTTTAAATTACAATCAAGTACACCATAATTTGGCCAAGGTTGACATCTGCTTTCACTAGCTTTCAATATTTGCAAAAGCTCTTCAAGAAATGCAGGGGAACCACTTTGGAAAAGCAAAGTGTTCACACCTCAGCACACCTAATTAGACTGCAAAAGCTTTAACTCTTTTTTAGGTTTTTCACCCTGTTCAAGCTTTCCCTTCAGGTTTCTTAACATATGTATAGCAATAAGTTAGGTCTATAAAGCTGCTGTAGCAACCCAGACCACTTTCTTAAACACACCATCATAGTTCAGTCCCACAGGTCAGTCAAAACTTGTAGCCTTTAAAAAAACTCTCTGGGGAAAAGACCTCAGTACAGTACACCTTCCTTCTTAAAATGCAAAGCTGTTGTCTAAGTAAGCCTGCTTTTCTTTATGTAGTTGTCATTCTCTGCTTTTTTCCTAATGCAGGAAGATGTTATCCCCCGAAAAGAAGGGAAGAGCCTAGTACTCCTTTTCCCTAGTCCTAGAAGAGAATAACAAAAAGAGGTTAACCATTAACCCAGCTGTCATACTTTAGGCAAAACAAACCAGCGGGATCCAGTAGGTATGCTGATTTACACGTGGCAGAGCGCTGGTCGTTTACCCCTTGCTGCGCTGAGGATTCTGAAGGACTGTATTTTCACTTGGGTTTTTTTGTGTGTCAATATACATGCTGCTCTGTGCTCATGGAAAAATTAATGCTGTAGCAACACTGTCCCTTCTGAATGTACAATCAGAAGCACAGTGCAAGAAATTCATGGAAATAACGGGATCCAATCCTTGGAGTATTTTTTAATCAATCGTCCCTTTATTTATACCGTAGCTGCATTCCAATTTATCACTTACAAATATCTTCAGTAATAAATAAGATAAGGAAATGGAAATATTACAATGAAATTGTAATAATTCAATCCTAGCTCTGCACGTAATAAAGTTGCAGAGGGAATCTGAGCTTTTTTGGTTGCCACTAAGCCTCAGCAACAACTGATGGTCTTAAGTTAACAAGCTAATATTTCATCCATGGATACCAGAGTGATAATGGCTAAATATGCCAGTCGAGGGAATGAGCACATGTGCAGCTATTTGCCTGACACAACTTCTGCTGTCATGGCCTATTAAAACCAGTTTACATGTGCATGTCGAATTTGATGAATATGTATGTGACCTCCTTCATAGCTATCACTCATTGGACTGTAGCCCTCATGGCAGAAAAAAACAGCACCTCTCATTAAACACAGCTTGAGTTACAGGCATGTTATGTTAATATTCCTTCAGAACTTTAGGGGGTTTTCTTCTCCTTTTAATAAATCTTCAGAATAAAATAATTTAAAAGTATAATTAAAAAAACACAACTTTCCTGTTTCTCTCCTCTTCCACTTTGTGGATGTGTTTTAAAATTTTCCTTATCTAGAAGAGACAGTAAATGAGTTTATAGATAACATATTCAACTGACAGTAGCCAAATGTGACTTCTCTTATATTGGGTCTTGAACAGAATTAGGTATTTAAAACAAAACAAAACAAAACAAAACAAAACAAAACACCCCCCCAGAACAGAACAAATTTTTTTAGGGAAAAATGGGACTGCCTGTCTTGAACATCATATTTGACCCAAATCTAAACAGTATTATGTATTAGAGTCTGAACATATGCAGTGAATGTTCCCTGTTACCTCTCAGTTATCCCACTTTTTCTGCACCTACATGGAATGAGAACTGAAAGTATGAACTATATCACTATAAACACTGCTTTCACCAAATTTCTTACAGAAATTGTAAAGCCTCAAGAGGCAGAGGAAAGCATCCAAGCTTTTGGTGTTTATGACAATCCAAATGAACCTCTGAATCTTTTGAGGTTTCTTCATTGCTGTTTAAAAAGCATAAATTATAGAGTATAAGCAAGGATGCAGCCAGATTGTGCAGTCCATATATGGAAAATGTTTACTCACATGAGCATTTCCACTCCATCTGCTCTGCAGATAGAGTAAATATTTCATAAACTGACACTTAATTTGGTAATACCAAACCAGAAAAGGCACATCCACATAGGCATTGGTACTTTGTACCATCCACAAAGAAAGCCACAATCTTCTCCCAGTTCTATGGGTTCGATACACCAGCAATTGAAAGTAGTAAGTAGGTTTGCACCGCTATACAACAAAACCAGAAATTAATGCACTAATTTCTTACAGAGAACATTACTGTACCCTAGACCACCACCAGCTCACTGTGTTGAGATAAATCAGACACTGAATGGTTCATTGGAATGAGTCCCACCTCAGCACCTGAACCAAGAGGTGCATGTAGCCAGAGAGGGTCATTTCTCTTTCATTTGCAATGAGGCATCTTTTCTTGTGACTTACTGGGTCCCTGACATCCAGTTTTGGATTCTTGATTTAGTCACTGAATCAATGGCCAAAATCTCTGCTTGACTGCTGAAATGCAAGCCTTGACTGCTAAAACCCAAGCCTTGACCTCAGCAGGGAAATGCCGTAAGGAGAGAAGAATTCAGCAAGTGACTGAAGTTAGTAATAATGATGCATTGACATTACATACTTTCTGTACTGAACTAGTGCATGAAAGAAAAATACCTTTCCATCAGAACACTCCACGTTGGGGGATTAAAAAAAAAAAAAAGAAGAAAAAGTGTCCACCATGGCAATTTGGTAATTTCAACAATGTTTTTAAATTTTCTAAAGTAAAGCTTCACAAAGAAGGTCTAATACTTACCTTATGCCACTAATGTAAAAATATTCATTATGCCAATATCAAAACTTTTCATTAAGGTAAAAATATTTCACTCTGATTATCAGTTAATTTAATTTAACTTTGATTTTCTATTAATTTTATTTGAAGTGTATTAATAATTATATTGTCTTATTCCACAATGTTTCAAGAAAAATTAAATTTTTCAGTGTTCCCATATCGACTGCTGGGGGTTCCTTTGTAATTTGCATTCTGGAGTATATTTTGAAATGATTACTCTTTGAGTCAGTCTGAAAACAAACTTTGTATTCTTAGAATTTCTATTATCTATTTATGCATAAAACTATTTTCTGCAACCAGAAAGATCTCAAAGACAACAGATTTTTGAAATAAAATAAAATAAAATGAAAATTTACAGGAAAAATAAGGAAAGGAAAAAATCCAAGTCATTTTAGTGCTCAACTTAAATTAGATACTGAGACCTAATCTGGCTCATCAGGGACATTGACATTAGCTGAAATTCCTGCCCAAAAGCTCTGAATGAAGAAAGGAACCTAATCACCTCACTTACATTTCACAAACTTGACAATGGTAAGAGCTAAAATTTCTCATGAAGGCGGTATTGTTGGTAGAGTTTCAAGATATGAATACAACTTTGTTTATAAAACTTATTTTTTCTTTTTATGTTTGTTTTTCAAGGCAAATTTTTCCATAAGAAAAGAGCCAGCAGCTCTCTAGCAAATAAGGACACATCAATTTCCAGTTTCTTTTCATTAATACAGAAATGTAGATGCTGAGAAGGAATGATGAGTTTGAACAAACTCTTGCCATGTGGATAAGAAATACGCTGAGGTAGGGAGGCACCACTGGTTCTGTTCTGCCATCTCATGATACACACAAATCCCCAGGGTGTTCAGTGTTCACTGCAGCAAATGTTGGCTGCTGCTGCTATAAAGCTGTGATAGCTCTATGGCTCAAAACCAGCTCTTCATTTTGTGAGTGATTGCAGCACATTCCTTCTCCTGCCATGGATGAGGCAGTTCCCATGTCGGGGACACCTACACACCAGCTAATTCCTGTGCATGCGTCAGAGCATGGGGCACAGAGCATCTATGGTATAGAAAACTGCCTTGCTCTCATATTCTCCCATCCCTGCTCTTGGACATCAGGATTCAACCCAGTCAGCCTGACCCACATGGTCTGAGGATCGCAGAGCATCCTCCTCTGGGCTGAGCATAAGGATGGTACAGATGAAGCCCAAATTTCCTGTGTTTTATTTGTTTGGTTTGGTTTTCTTTTAAATAAAGAAAGATGTGGTGTTCTGATACCACATCTGTGCAGCACGCAATTCCCACTGCATCCTTTCCATGACAGGCTTTTTTTATGCATTTCTCACTGGCATATCTGAATTGTCACTTTCTGCAACACGAGCATGTTTTTGCCTCATCTACCTGACCTAGAAAAACACAATAAAAACTAAAACCAAACAAAAAATCCTATACTGTCAAAACAGACATTTTACCCGATATAATCCCAGGGTTTTCAATTTTCTTGAGGTTTTGGAAAATAATCCTATTGCACCGAGTGGCAGAGAACTTCAGATAAGTTTTGTGTGAAAGATCCTTCCTAAGCCACTAGCCCTGAAACGCTTTCAAGCACACTCAGTTTCTGAAGGGAAACCATGAATAATGCAAAAGCTGAATGAGGCAGTTGGTTGTACTTCACCACTGTACCAAAATGCCTTTGCACCAGCATGTCCAAAACAGACCTTAAAACACTTCTTCATACACAATCCTACAGTACTTTAAAATGCTTCTCCATATACAATCCTACAATCCTTTTTGACCTGCACATCCCCTTTTGGAGTATGTCTGAAATGAGATTACTTCCATGCTCCAAGTTCAATTAGTGAACACAAAGCCAGGTATGCAGGTACAGTGTATGCAAAGTGAACTCATAAATTGCATTTTTTGCAGGTGCTAAGCATGCAAAAATGACAGACAAATTCTTCTAGAAATACAAATGCCAAGAATATAAGTGACATTGTATAACAGTTAATGAAAAAACCCGACAACCTTGACTGATTCAAAGAAAGAACAGAAATAGATATGACATAACTTATGGATTTGATAAGGAAAAATACTGCCAGGACACCAGAAATAGATGGCAAACTCAAAAAGTATCCACTCATCCCAGGAATTGATATACACAGAGAGCTTTCCACAGTTTCGAAGGTTAGAAAATGTCCGTATCAAATTACAGGGCACTACACACTTTCCATATCAGCTCTTACTTAATTAAAGTAATATTGAAATAAAATGTTCCTGTCATATTCCCTTGTGGCCAAAGAGAAGTATAGAAGTATCTATTCTGAGTCTCTGAAATCAGATACACATTTTCCTTTAAATAGACGCTTTCTGGGTACTTATCAAGATAATTTAAATAAAACTAAATTTAATTCAATAAAAATCTTATCATTCTCATGTGGAATAAAACAAAGAAGAGTTTAAAAGATCCCCAGGGTAATCTTCTGGTACCCACAGTTACAGCCAAACATACAATTTCTGCTAATAACTCTTATTTACATATATATTAAACACATATACCATTAGAAGATAAGTATGTATTGATAGAGCCATGAAGTTTAGTGGTTCCTTTGAACACATATTTCTGAAATAAGTACCTTACTTACAATTTAATAGAAATTCTGGTTAATTTAGAGATTATGAACTAGATATATATTTCTAGGAGTTCCTGGGAAATTAAGCCTTTGAAAAAACAGAAAGTTGCTAGAGTTGGGTATAGGAAAAAAAAATAAAAATCAGCTTTTCAAGGGGCAAGAAAAAATTTGGTGGTTCAAAGCAGAAATGCACTCACTCCACCATTAGGAAAAGTTAACACAGAACAAATCCAAAACTTTCAAATATTGTTATACCTCTTCCACCTCCCAACAAAAAATGGAAGGATCTTTCCTGGCCTCAGCCTCTTCCCCACCATTCAATATGAAACATGAAAAATCATTAAACTGAATTTCATAAACCTGAGCTTTACGCTGAAAATTATATTAAATTAACACAGAAAGGAAAAGTAAAATTAGAATTTTAGGATTAAATGTGGTCTGAGATAAGACTTGAACTTGACAAATGCAATTACATTACTGAAAATGATGAAGTGAAATCTACTTGATCCAAAAAAGTACTTTTAAAGGAAAATGCCTAAATAGTTATTTTTTTAAAAACTCTGAACTTTATTTTGGTACTGCAGATTTCAAAAGTCGCTGCTTTCTGCAGGGTTTACTTTTGGAAATGCAGCCTTAAACAAAGACATTTGGAATTTAAAAAAAATTTTCTTCTTAACCAAGGTACTTGCCGGCATCACCAACTCTTTTAGAGTTTGTAATGCACCACCTAGTGCATAGATACAGGTTATGAACCACTATTTGAGAAACCAGCAGAAGGCCCGGAGCCTGGCTGTGTTCCTGGGACAGTGACATCCTCCAGGCTTCTGCACCCGATGCCCAGCCCTGGGCAGGGTCTTGCACAGGAGCAGAGAGGGAGCTGGGACACCACTCTCCCTCCCTTCACAAACACAGGTTGGGGTCCCTGAGCCACCTGCACTCCAGTACCCCTGTGCTGGCATTAGCCATCACGGCCCTCCAGCTGGCCTCATTGTGCCACAGGCCCATGCCCATGGCCACGTCTCAATGCCGGTGGCTCCCAGTGACTTATTTTCGATGAAAGTAAATTGCTACTTTCAGCCTCAGGAAATGGTGGCCAACTTGCCACGTTGAAGAGCTTGGTGTAACCGGCTCTGCCTTCTCCTTCATCCTAATTCAGAACGCATTTCCCAAACTGCACAAATAGTCTGAAGAATTGCTAGGCAACCCCTTTGCACACGTTTTGCCAGCGTATATATTTGTGCTCGCTCTTTTTAATTTTATTTTCTTTTCATTGGGACAGGACTCTTCCCTTCTGCCCATGTTTCTCCCTGCACCACTTCAAATGAGATTAAGTTTAGGCAAAGAGGGGAGTCCGTGCTTGTGGCAGGACCATTGTGCATTAAGCGAGTTTATTTTGGTAGCACTGTGTTCTGTCTCTAGTCACTGTCTTTTTACACATAATCAAAACATGAAGATTTATTATAGGGAACACTAAAAATATGGCTTGAAAAGAACAAAAATAAAACCACAAACTTGCTTTACAGCTGTGGCCTTAGGAATGCAACTGGATTCAGTCTGCAATGGGGAGTGGCAATGCTGTCAGGTTTCAAATGTGACTTATCTGCTCAGGCTCTTAGAAGCAAGCTCGCCAGCTCCCGGCATAGCCCCTAGAAAAAGAAGACACTTATAGGATGTTTCACAGAAATGTGATACACAGACCACTGCATCTACAGTTTGGTTCCTAGCAGTAGGTCAGCAGTCATCCTCTCTGAGTTGCCAGATTTTTAATTGTAAGACTCAAGGCTCCATAGGCATTTCTTGAAAATCCAATGTCTAAACCCAAGAAACTGTAGAAGAAAACAAAAAAAAAACCCTAATGTTCCATTTTTGTTTCTTCATTTTAAATATATTATAGCCCTGATGGTTGTGCAAAAAACCTACTTGGAAAAGGAGAGTCCTTAGACAGATCACACATGAAAAGACAAACTAAGGAAAAACATGCTATGTGAATTATTCTTGTAAACTAACAAATTAATGCCTTCAAATCCTGTCCCATGATATTCCGAAAAAATGAAACTGGGCAGCGTGACTGGGGCCCATCATCACTACACCTGGTATCACAGACGATAAATCACCCTCTAACTCTGAGACTATAGGTTCTCATTTTTTCTGGTGGAGAGCTATAAATCTGATATTCAAAGGTCTGAAAAATACTTTTCAAAAAGAACTTAGTCAAAGACAACTAGCTGTCTGCCAACTACCCAATTTGTACACAAGGATCCTGAAGAAATATTTCCCCAAACAGTAGTGTGGTCTGTGACAAGCACTCTAGGCTGACGGTGAGGGCATCTTCTGTATTCAAGCTTCAGTGACAACATACAACCCAGGGATGCACCCCACATTGCTTCCCCTGTTCCTGGCATACCTGAGCTCCTCCGTGATCCAAGTCAGTCATCTGGAGGCCATCTTAGCCGAACCTGGAAACTTCAGTAAGCTGATCTTAAGGAAGAGTCAAGCACACATGCTCTTCAGTGGTCAGCAAATGAACTGTACATCTGTATTACACAGTGGAAATCACCACAACTCTCTTGCCACCTCAGAGTTAATCAGCATAAGCCGCACATCTAATTAATTTATCCTCAACTTCTAGCAACAGGAAGATTCAAATGAAGCTTGCTGGGACTTTCGGCACGTAGTCAGTAATATGTGCTGGGCTGCTAGAGTGCTCCAGCTTAGACAGTTTTCCTAGATGAGTCTCTCATTAGTTTGTTAGCTTTAAACAGTGGTGATGAAAATCAAAAAGAGAAAGGAGATGACAATCCTAAACACATTATGCATACGATCATCTGACCACTTAGAAGGAGGCAGGTTTTGTCACTGACTGCAGTTTAGACATTTGTGGATCTTGAATAAAAGAACAAAAGTGATTTTGAAACTTTTAAAATTTATGAATGATAACAGAAAACAAATTCCTGAATTTAGTTTATTATCTCTGTATATTGTAGTAATCCATTCACATACTGCATGCCTATAAAGCAAGTATAGCAGAAGATGACATGGGTAAAGCAGGGATGCAACAGTCTTGGTCAGCATTACACAATAAATCAGGTTTTATCTCCTGTTTCTTTGTCTTGTGCTCTGCAACTGTGCCAAACAATTACACTCTAAAAAAATTTCCATTAAGATAGAAGTTGAAACCAAAGGGAAGCAAGGTTCAGAGGTATGTGGAGCTTTTATTCTCAGATGTGATGGCCTTATGTTTCAGTGCATTTGTTCCCTTTGATAGAATATATGTGCTCAATGAGGCACTTTTCAGATATATAAAATATACATTTCTATTTTTTAAATAACTTTTTCAGAACTTCAGAAAATATTGATCTGGCTTTTTATGGATTATTTCCAAAGATGATAGTAAAATGCTCATGAATTTGGAATGGACTATTCCAAGTGTCCATGCATTCTGCTCAACGTATGTAATACCAACACCATCTTTCCTATCTTTAAACTCTGGAGGGAGACATAGGCTCCACAAAACAGGAGAAAATCCTGACTGGTTTGGATTATAGGTTTCAGTCCTAATTTGCTTCTTTGATTCGTCATGGCCAGCACAAATATATGTAACTCATTATAGAAACTGGCCTTCCACATTTAGACAGCGCTGCTGACTTCCTTCAGGAGTTATTTAAACTTGCATAGAAGTTATTTGAACGGTGTTTACCCCTGGCCAATCTCCTTCAGGCTCAGACAGGTCTTTAGGTGCAGTCTTAAAATGGGAAGGGAAGCAGCGCCTGTTTCCTGTGGGCACATGTGCAGACTGAGATGGCTGAAGGCTCCACATTGTGAGTGAAGGTGCATCCGCTACTTTACTCACTGACCTTTCTACAGGATGGCTGGGTTGTTCAGCCTAACAGCATACCAAAAAAAAAAAAAAAATAAAAAAATTATAACTTCCCTCTCTCCCTCAGTAGACATACTTGCAGCAGTGGCCCCAGTATAGTTCCACACTCCTCAAAGTCTACAACCAACATAAGCTATGTAAGAAACGGCAAGGATCTCTCTCACCTCCTTGAAAGGTCCCAGAACAACTTGATTGGGTAAGAAATCCTTCTTTTAAAATATAGAAGCCTGGGGTTTGTACACAGTGATAATGTATTAATGCCTACTTTTTATGTAAGGAGCTAACAACCATGGAAGACTCAATATATCTCCGTGTAACTGTATTATCCCCATTTTCACACAGACCGAAGTGGGGTGCACGCAAGGTCCTGGGCATCCAGCCCAAAGGATGAACAGTAAATACATCACCAGTTTTATGCTCCACTTGAGACTGCTGAGTTGCCCTAACTACAGGACTAACAATGGGAATTGCCTTCTCAGAATTTTTTTTTTTTGGTTAATAATAAAAAAGACAGCACTGCTCTAAAGAATAAGGTAATATAATGAATTTCCACTGAACTCCATCATTGCTGGGGCGAAGAATCTGTTAACATTAACATAAGGCACATCTGGAGTCGGTTGAATCCACCACACCTGCTGAAAGCAGAAACACCTACAGCAGGTTCCTCAGGACCATCTACAGGTAGGTTTTGAAAAGCTCCAAGTAAACATATAAACAGAATTTTCTGTGTTTCAATATGTGCCCACTGCCTCTTATCCCATCACTAGGCAACACTGAAAAGAGTCTGACCAGTTTCTTTACTTCCGCCCATCAGATATTGATAGACATAAGCAAGATCCAGCCTGAGCCTTCTCTAGGTTGAACAGTCCCAGCTCTCTTAAACTCTCCTCGTACAAGAGATGCTCCAGTCCCCTCAGTCACCTTTGTGGCCCTTCTCTGGACTCACTCCAGTATATACATGTCTTCCTCATACAGAGGACCCATAAATAGTCCATTATTTTGAAAAGATACTGAGTTGTTGCCGTATTGTCCCTAAAAGGCAAGCTTTCAAGCTTTATGGAATACACATATATTAAACACTGTTTAAAGGCAGAATAAACAGAACAGAAGATGTATCTGGAGAAACAGAAATTCACTGGCACTGGCTAAAATATCTCCATGTTCTTCCAATCCACTCCTGAAATACAAGATTATTTTTTGACCAGTTTTATTGACTTGAATCACTCTTTGCTCTTTATTTATCTATTCTTGTTTTTTTAAAATAATAAGGTAGGACTTCCTTCCTTTTGCCCTCCAAGTGTGTCATCCTGGAGATTGTTATTGCTATGGGAGACTGTCTTTTCTTAATTTAAATGTACATTTCCACCACCATATATTGGTGCAGTGTCTTTTCCCTCACTCAGCTGCTGCAGAACCATAGTTCAGCCATTATAAACCCAAGTTCGAAAGGAATAATGAATCTTGGCTTTATTACTGAATAAATCTTGGCTATTTTGGCAGTGTTGTTTTGAATTAATTTTTCTCCTTAATGCTTAAATTTCTTGAGTATATTTAGCTTTTTTTTCTTTTATTAAATGTTATTTGAACTGCAAGCATTTCTGATGAAACATAAGAGGTGAGCTCGTGGAGCTGACAAGCACTAGCTTTCTCTATCCATGATATATGCTATGAAAAATTATAAACTCTCCACTGTAACCTCAAAATATTCGGTGCTTAAGTACCTTGCTTGATGAAATCTTGGCCACAGTCTTAATTAAAAAAAATTAATAACATCAATGGAGCTTTTCTCCCACAAGAGAAATAAAGAAATACCCAGATTAGTGTGTTCTGCTTCCTAATCTCCATATTTCTTTTTAAATCTAGTTTGAATATTTTTGCAACAGATTTGCAGATAATTTTCCAGTCCAATAATGAGAGATTCCAATTCTAGAGTTCAAGGTTCATGAAAGGAAAAAAATTATTTTATACAAACTGTGTTTTAAGTATTCTGCTATCAGGAGAGTTGACTCCATTTTATTCCAATATCTTCGAAGGATCATACTTCAGTTTTAGGTTCCTCACAATGTCCATTCTGTTATATTTTTTCCCCCTTCATCAACGCTTCTGAGTAACCAAATGACAGAATCCACAATATTAATGAGATCATTAAAATAAACAAAATAAAACGCATTGCCTTTTCCTTCAGTTTTCTATGAAACACAAGCCTGCTGCTTTAATGCCACTTCCCTAGCCACCACGTCCAGTTCCAGTTTCCTAAGACTTATCATTTGACTGTCTTTCCCCCTAGCCTTTTCCAATTTCTTCACTGTGGCCTCAGAGTTATTAACACCGAACACACACATCATCAGAACTAGAATGTTTTAGCATTAAATACAAGAGATTTGGCTGATTTTCAACTAAAAATTAATGCTTTGGTTTTGTTAAAACAGCACAGTATCATGTTGTCTAGCCATCTCTTGCATATTTTTTTCCATTTTTCCCACCAGGGAGTGGGACAACTGGAGGGCTTGTCATGAGCTTGCTCAATTGCCTTGAGTGTTCAGATGAGCAGCCCCTATCAGAAGCCCAATCTGAGCACAATTTAACAATTCATTGTTACTTTTCACACCACTATATCTGAAATGGCAAATTCACATCCCCTTCCTATTTTTTTTGTTTTCACTGGGACTGATCCAGCCTAGATCTTGCCAGCTATATAATTCTCCCAGACCAACAAATAGATCTCTCTTTGAATAACTATTCAGGGAACAAACACTTGATTCTCAGAAACAACAAATATACAACATTTAGAGTTCGTCTACTTAGTAGTCTCTCTTCCTGGCGGAGCACACAGTACACATTTCAACCTGATAAAATGTCAGGTCATATAGCCAGAAACAAAACTGAAATGACGGAAATTATTCTGTTTTATAATTGGTACTTAGAAGTCACTGTGAATAATCATTTGCAGAGACTTTGCTGGAAAAATCTGATAGTTAATGTGATCTGTTGCTAAATAAACATATGAATTGCAGGAGGGTATAGAGGAAAGCAATGCAACTGCATCCTTGATTATGGTGGAAGACTTATTGTACAGATACACTTGGTGCTTATATTTTAGAAGAATGTTGAAAAATTGGAGAGAATTCAGTCACATGAATGAATAAAAAAATGGAAAATATGCCTTGAAGTGAGAGACTCCTGGTGCTCAGTCTATTAGCTTAATGAAGAAAAGGTTAAAGGATAATTTATTAGTCTATAAGTGTCTATTATCAAAGGGAATGAAAATTGATAATTGATGACTCTTCAATCTAGCTGACAAAGGCTTAACAAGATTCAATGGCTTGAAGTTTAAATTAGACAAATTAAGGTCCAGAATATGGAGCACTTCTTTTTTTTTTTTTTTTTTTTTTTTTTTTTTTTTCAGGGAAGACAACCGATTAAAGGTTGCAATAGATGCTCCATCACTGAAAACTTTGAATCAAAGCCATGTCAACAAAGTCACAAAGTGTCTGAAAGTAAGTCACAACTGTTGGACTTGAAGAAAGCTTTTGGGGAAGTTGCTTGAGTAATGTTACACAGGCCATTAGCTCACAAAGGTCCCTTCTATTTGTAAAATCCTTGTAATTGTTCTACCGCATCAGAGTTACGTAGACTGCATTTTTTCTTCTCTGAACATATAATCCTGTATTGGAGTACAATAGATGTATCAAGACTGCCTTTACTGCCAGCCAAAAGACTAGTGGAGGAACAAAGGTGAGGAGCTCTATTTCCCAAGACAGCAGCACACGAATGAAAGAGCGTGATACAAATCACTGGAACTGCTAAATATTTTTTTTTTAATAGTTACAAAGCAGAATAAATTATAGGGCAAACTTTAGGCTCTTCTTTAAAATAAGTAGCTGGTATAACCCTTCTGACACTAGATTACAGTCTCTGCTTTGGTTTAAGAGTTAAAGAGTCATTACATTTCCCTACTGCCTACCTTCCCAAGGAAAACACATTCTCTGTGCACTGCAGTCTTCAACAATGGGATTAAGTATTACTGGCAGACAATACCACTTAAAATGTTAGCTGCATCAACCTGTATGATGAATGAAAGAGCTATTAGTCTGCAGTGCCTCTTTTAACAGCAGGACAAAAAAAAAAAAAAAGCCCTTATGGGGAAAAAAATACCTAGAAGGCCATATACCTCATCTAGATAGAAAATGTACATGAAAAATGGTTACAACAAGATTATTTACATTCTTTAGTCATTAGGGATAAAGAGGATGCTTACTGACCCATCTCTCTAAACAACAAATTGCAAATCCTTCGTGATAAAATCACTCTGCATTGTGATTTCCAGTTCTGTCAGATATTCCAGAAAAATGGCGTTCACTTAGCATATCTATCTACTCAGTGACTGATTTGTGGTCTTTGCAATTTAGATACTCAGCCTCTCTTTCAACTCCACACGTCTATTACATTTGCTACAAATTGTATTAAGTGAGCATGTGCTCAGGGAGAGCGGAACTGCAGCCTGGAGAGCCGGGTAGTCTAGGGAGATTGTGTTTCTCTACCCAAATGTTTGAAAGGAAGGCTGGCTGAGTTGAACTTGGAACTACTCAGCCTGGGATTTGCTGCTGGCAAGTTTCACTACTGCTGCTGTAAGAGGCTCTGAAGTCAAGCTGGCCTCATTTACTCAATGTTACAGGGGTGCAGGAGAGGTGGAGAGGTTACTCCATTGACTCAGACTGTGAATTGTAGAGTATATAAACATCTTTGCTTTGGAGTGCTGTTCTGCCCTAGCACTTCAGGAAAGGAGACCAAATTTTTTTGAGAGCCTGCTACAGAAGAAGTAACATAAAATGTCTCTATTTTGATACAGGAGGGTAAGAGCAGGGAGAATTTGGGTACCTGTACAGAGACAATTTATGAACTTCACTGAGCACAAGACTGAGCCTATCTCATGCTGTTTACCCTGAAGGCCACACAAAACACATAGCATGTAATATGCCCTACTCTGCTAGGGCCTCTGCCTGAAAATTCCTGCCCCTCCTCTTCCCTTTTACAGCACAAACATGCTGCTTGTTTCTGAGAGTAAACACCTTAGAAAGACAAAGCCATGAATCACATCTGTACATCTAGGAAGTACAGTTCTTCTGACCAATGCTTATGTTATTATGTCATCCTATCCAGCAACAACCTAATTGTAGATAATGTGAAGCAGATCAACTTCTGTAATCTTATCTAAGGAAGAAAAAAAAAAAAAAAAAAAGGAAGAGGTTATTACACTCTGAGTTTATCCTGAAGAATTTAGGAAGCTGTAACACAGAAGAATAAAATCAGCCTATATGCTGCCAACATTTATAGAGACTCAGAGGTCACTTAGGATATGTGATGGTTAAAGCACATGTGCTACCAGGTATCAGCTGACCAACCTATGGGAATGAATACTGTGAAAAATATCAATATGAAGGAGGGAGGAAGAAGAGGGTCATTAGTGCAAGATACTTGAAACATCAAGATGCAATAAGCAGGACAGAGCTGCTGATGAGAACACTCAGGGGATGCAGTATGAAGATCTCTGGACTGAGCAAAGTGTCGTGGTCAGGGAAGGATAATAAAAAGACTGGAACATACACCATCTGGTATAACAGAAGGGAGGATGGGAAACATCAACAGGGAGTTATATTTGCTACGGAAAGCCAGACGGTGAAAGCATTGATTAAGATTATTTTGTTGATTAGGTGGTACTCTTTGATTTATGTGCTGGTGAAGGAGAAGCATTTACTATGCAAGGGCTGTGCTGCCCAGGCAGCTGAAGTGGGATTGGACCTGGGGGGCTTTAGCAGTTTCCCCGTGGAGCTGAAAGGAACAATCACACGGAAGCAGGGCTCACTTGTGGATTCAGAAGGTCGCACATTCCAGTGTGAAGAGAAGGAGCTGTGAGGATTTGTGACAGTGCCGTGATTAACCTCTTCCTAAAGTAGGGAAGTGGCATGTAGAGGGAGACCAAGGCACCAGGGGAAGAGAGCTGCAACAAGAAAAATCATTTGGAAATTAACTGGTTGAGCAAAATATGTATGATATGTATCTCCATATATATATATATTTATACATATCTATGTATATGCATATATATATTCATATACATCCAGGGACAAATCAAAGAACGATGTAAAGCTGTTGAGCTACATTGACACCAAATGACACAAATTTCCTTTGCCCAGAGACCTTGGCTGTTCCAGGGACAGAAAGGGTTAGAAATGAAAGCAGGGATATAGATCAATGACTCAGATTAGAGTCACTCCCAGCTTCAAAAGTCCTCAATGACAAAGCACAGCAAGGGCAGTGCAAAGGGTATGCAATAATATAGCTAATCAGATAAATTTAGTACCCACCTCACTGAAAGGTGGCATTCTGTGTGAATAGGAAGCCAAGAAATAAGCCAAGGATTTAAGGGAGAGGGCTTGCACAGCACAGTGTTGTTGGTATCGATCGATTAGTGGGTAAGATGGGAACAACGTGACATCAGCAGCAGTGCACAGCCAGTGAATCAGCAGAGGGAAAAGGGCAGTAGGTGAGCAGCACCAGAGAAAAACATCCAGGTTTCCTGGAATAAGTCACTGGGAATGTTTTTGTAACACTGACTCGAGAGAGATGAGTAGTACAGAAGGATTTGCAAAGCCCCAGTGGCACAGCACTGTTCATTTCCCTCACTCTAAAACTGAAGAAAAAAAACACCAACCTGGAATGTCTAAATGCCAGCAAACCCTGGAGAAAAAACAAACATGCATTTACTTGTTGTTTAAGTAAAAATAAAAAACCCAAACAAAACAAAACACTTTTCATGCTAAACTCAGAGGCCTTTTTCCCCCTCAAGACATAGGATATGTTTTATACTACACCAGAAACACCATTTAAGGAAAATCCTCTTTTCCTGCAAGTGAAGTGTCACAAAGAAAAATGGCAAATTCCCGCAGATTTATCCACCAATAAACACACACACGCATTCCTTCACAGCTCGCAAATCTCATCAACAAATGTTGACCAACCTCCAGTTATTCTAGATAAGCTGCATACAGGTTAAGTCAGACACAGGTAGGTTAAACAGAGTGCAAGAGGGAGG
Source organism: Athene noctua (assembly GCF_965140245.1). Classification (NCBI taxonomy): domain Eukaryota; kingdom Metazoa; phylum Chordata; class Aves; order Strigiformes; family Strigidae; genus Athene; species Athene noctua. The sequence goes on along the minus strand of NC_134037.1, from coordinate 127,019,609 downwards.
CAGATCCACTAACGCAGCAGTGTGAACAGGTATAAATTAACTTCGTGTTCCCTTTGAACTATCTGAATGGGAACAGCCCGAAATATTACAAGTATTACGTTTCACTATTCAATAAAGTTGTGCTGAATAGAATTATCACCTTGAAATTACAGGGTAAAACTCCCTATACAAAAACAGATTAAAGACAAATTAGACTGTGGGCCAGGTCACTATGATTGTTAATTAGTGATAATGGAAATACAATTAGCATAATGAGTTCCAATTACTGTATATGGAGAAATATGAGCATACTGCTTTCATAAATCTTGGTTCCAGGAAAAATAAAATGCATCTGGTTTAACAAAGCATGTCCTTCTCCTTTGCAAAAAGCTTCCTGGTAAATATCTTTTTATGAAGCTAAACCTTTCTTTTGATGGGTTGTGATTTGGAAAAAAAAAAAAGAAAGCGACAGAATGGATTTACCCTGTCTGATAGCTGAACAGTTTTGTATTAGCTTGGCTTCTGTTTTAAGCTTCCTAGAAAATCTTACCATCTGTTTCTTCAATCCTGGGTTAAACAACAAAAGACAAAATCATAGACCATTACATCAAATGCACTTATTGTCTTTGAAATACCTAGGATTTTCCCCCCTTCTCTTTTTCTCCTTCTGTTAAGCTGTGAAATTTGAAAGCCAATTATATTCAGGTATTTACACCATTCGGAATGGCTTTTCAAAACCTCGTCCAAAAACAAATTGATGAAAGACAACAGCTTTACAAATAGCAACAGCAGCATGTCTGATGGTTACTTCATGAAGAATTCTTTTATTTCCATAGCATTTTGACACCTTTGGTAGAGTATGCATAATCAGGCTGGACTTAGCATATCACTTACTGGTAAATTTAAAAAGTGGCAATTAGAATTATGAACTTATAAATGCTGTGAATTGGAGTGCTAACAGAAATAAAGTCTTAGAAAAAGCACTACAGACCTAAAAGCTTGACTCCATGACTATTCCAACAAACTGGTGTTAACTATACTGTTAGATAGCCAATGATGAAGCTACTCACTGTTTAAATGTGTTAAAGTGGATTCTGGGATAACACAGGCAAGGATTCAAGAACAGGGAAGATTTCAACCACAAGCAAGGACTAGATGTTAGTGACATTAGGCCCCCTACCTTTGAACAGGTCATCCAGCCTTCTTACTAAAAGGGAAGCAGACAAAAAGCTGTGCAAGACCCAGAAGTCATACATATGTAAAGTAGAGGGGACATGAATTGCCCAGATAGTCACTCTGAACCTCTAAGATACTGTGGAGCATTCATTAAGGAAAACTATACAAACATGATAATGGGAATGGAGAGTGGAAAAAAAAAAAAAGGGAGGGACTGCTTAGCAACAGGTCTCCTTTACACCTGCTAAGGTGCAGACAGAGCAGACCACTTACATTTTCATCATGTGAACAATGTGATAATTACCTGTAGGTGTAGATGAACTCTCTTCAGTCACAAGTCATGATACTTTGCAGCTACAGGGCAGAACCAACTCAAAAACATATCCAGATTGAGAGTCTCATGTGAAAGCACTCCAGTATCATGTAACTTCAGCATAGTCTCAATCCCTTAAAGGCTAATGACACATGTATTTTGCCACAGCACACAAGTAAGAAGAGAAAGTAGGTAAGGACCTGTCCTGGATACTTACTGAGACTGTCCCAGATCTGCAGAGCATGAAGACTTGTCCCAGTGATGGGATTGCTACCTGATGAAAACTTATTTGCTTCACAGATTGAGTATGCTCTCTACAGATAGCACTAAGATTCCGCTTCTCTGATTTTAGCCCTCTAAAAATAAATCCCAAACACTTCAGGATGCCATGCAGCACGGCCCTGAACTTCCCAAGGATACTGATGGCTCATATGAATGTCGTCACCATAGCATTTCTGTGCTTTCAGGTTGCTATTTTAAAGACATAGGAAAGTACATGGAGCAAGTGAGTTAAAAGAACAGAATGACAGCTAAGGGAAGTGGCTTGTGGAAGAAATAATGAGTGAACGTATCACTGAAGATTGTATCTTGACACATATGCACAAGAAGACTGAATTCCATGTGTACAGGCAATCACAATTCTCACATTACCTCACTTTGCAACCTTAGCAAAGGCCTTTAAGGGTTGTTGTGTGCTTGGTTATATTCATCTGTGAAATGAAGATATCTCAAACAAGATCACTCTGATAGGCATGGTATCTAAGCACAATAAGAGGCATTCTCAGTGATAACAAAGCTTACAAGATAAGTGGATGAGTCAGACCAAGGGAGAAAGCGGGAGGGAGACAGAGGCATCACGACAAAAAAAATGCCTGCCCTCTGAGCACACACAGGTGCCAGTATGTTACCTGACCATGAGCCTTGCCCACTGACATGCAAGGCAACACAAATAAGGCAATAAAAATGCTTTATTGGGAGTATCTTGCTTCTTAGAAAAGACAGTATTCTGCACCTTTGGTGGAAGGGAAAGATTCAGAGGGACAACTGACCCTGTGCCAGTTGGAGCTGCCAGGCAGACACCAGAAGAGCCCACTCAAGTCCGTGTAAACCCAATGCATCTCCACTTTATTTTGAATTTACAGCATCATTCCTCAGAGCGCAGGCAAGTATTTCCACAAACGAATGATCTCAATCAGAAAACCAGTCCTGTGGCAAGGGATACATATGGCCATCACTCCCAAGAACAGCTGTCAAGCACTAGCCCTGCCCACTTCCCACTGTGTAACGTCCATGCTTGCTCAGTCAAGCGAATGACCTTATAAGCCCACACAGGTCCAATCTGAACTGAAAATTATCAGCAAAATCTTGTTTTCCTTAAGACTTTTCAGCCTAACAGGGAGAAATAATACACCTGGATGGCAAGTGAGTCTGAATGGCTTTTGTTACAGTTCTTTTGAGTCTAAAATCTCTCTACATGGAAATAAAAAAGCTTGTTGGAAAGATGGGTGCCAGACCCCCACCCTCTCTATCCAAAGCATGCTGTTCAATTTAGCGTGTGCTTCACTGAATAAAAAACACTCCCAGCCATGATGCTCTCCCTCCAATATGCTTCAGTATTGATAGATTGCATCTCTCTATACTAAGTCTGTCTGGAACTTGACATTTGCCCAGTGATTTGGTAAATGAACTTGGAATATTTGACCCATGCAGCCAAGATTATGCCTTATTTAGACTGAATGGACAAGATCCTTTGTAGTACCCAAAAAACCTGACAGATACAGCTAACCTTTTCAGCCATCTCCTCTGGGTATTTAGCTATGAGGAAAGCGACACTCCATGATGATTACTGAATCTCAAATCTCTTCTGCATATACACGTATAACTATGTACTCTGCAGGAATCTGTGATACAGGCAAGCTGGCCACTGAAGGACCTTCTCCCAGACTGCTTTCTGATTTATGTAGACCTGTCACAGACTGACTGATACAAGTAAAATAAATCTGTTTAGGACTTAAAACACATGAAACTTGACAGACATTCAAAGTAAGTCAGATTCAGATATTTCATGTTTTATCTTTTCCTGCGTGGTATCTCTAAAATGAGATTAGCTAATGTGGTCAGGGGGCAGCAGAAGGGATAAGTGGGTGCAGGGTTTGGACACAGTCTCCTAGGAGGGGTCTCCTACCCCTCACCTCCAATCCTCTGCTCCAGCAATACATTTTTCACTATTCTTTGATCTTGGCTGACATTTTCAACTTAGTAACATTCTCCAAGACAACCTCAAGGCTGTAAAATTACATTACTCAATGCAAGAAATACCTCTTAGCAACTGTCCTGTTTTGGGCTTTTGAGATACGTTTCTGTATCTCAACAGGGTAATTGTGATGTTATTTCTCAAGCTTAAATGGAAGCCAAGACATTGATGACTTGCCCCATCTTACCAACTACCTGAATGCAGAGAGCTTGCTGGAAAAGTATTTAAAATATACTCACTAAACATTTGCAAGATCTCCTACACCGATAGGGGGTACCCAGTCAGACTCACTGAGACAGCTGCAGAAAAATTCTGCATCAAGTCTTTAAGACTTCCATAATTTTCCAGTGACCCTATTTTTTTTTTGTCTCTCCAACAGATATACATGGATCATCCTCCAAACGTATCATGATCCAAGCAAAAAAATCAGAAACAACCCATGTTGTGTGACTCAGAGTACTAAAAGATAGCTTTTGCTTTCTTCCACTGACAAGTTTGTGGTACCTAGTCTTTTCTAGTAAAGATTATAGTTAAGGGCTCTGAATTAGCAATCTCTCTTGTACGCTTAACGATTCCACAAGAAAGTTAATATCTCCTTGATTTTTGAGCTGGCAGTACTGAACCCTCCCAGGTTCTGCTATGCGCAAGGGCTGGCAGAGGTAAGGAGGCAGCTAGAAGAGCAGTGTGACAGCAGGCTACATTGGTACAATTCTCAGCTAGTGAGTGTCGAGGTTTCTATCACATCATTAACTTGGGTATAGCGATCATCAGCAGTATCTTCCATTTGTAATAATCCATCTGGGCCATAAATGGTTCATAATGTGGTTGAATTAGCACCATATTCAGAAGCCTACTTCTTGGGTTTAGTATGTTATATCTCAATATTAACACTGCCTTCTGACTTATTGGAGATTTTGTATTCAACAGATCTTGTTGGTACCAGGAATTATTAAAGTGCTATAGATATTAGTTACTATTCCAAATAAGTTGGTTCATGTATTAAAATATCACAACTGAAGTCCACGCAGACTTACATATCCTGTAGCTATATGGTAGATGACGTCAAAGGAAATGGTATTCTCATATTTTACTAGTTTAACTTACTTTGTCCTTGTTCTCCATGAATTAGAAATCCACTGAGTGGAAGAATACCTCCCAAAATGAAATAGGGAGTATGATTTGTTCATCTTCCTATTCCTTGAAATCCTATTTCATGTAAAAACCTCAAAAACTCTTCACACAGTCTTGTTCAGCTCTTTTTTTTTTTTTTAGACCAGTATAATGCTATACTGCTGCAGCATCTCTGGGTATATTTCTGTGTACACTCAATAAACCCTGCTATGAAGTTCCATTATGAATTATCTGCCAACAAAAAAGACAGTAGAGAAGATTTTCTTGAGAGTTAGTGGCCTTGAATGTAGCCCCACAAAACTGCCCATAGGTATTGCAAGGTTGCTGGCATGAACAAATTCGCAAATGCAAAGTAATCTCTTATGAAGCCTTAGCTAGAAAATAAAGCTTTCCTTTCTCCTATTTCTCTGCCCTTTTTTCAAGCTTTGTTCTCCCTCTTCCCTCCTCAAAAGGGGACAGAAATGGAAGGAAAAATCAGCTGCACCAGCAAGAGTAATAACATACCTACTTTCCACCCAGAGCAAGCTCCCTTCGGAGTGCGGCTGGCACTGCTTTCCATAGGGAAATGTAATTCTCTCTTCCAAGCATCAGAATCTTACCCCATAACTCCTAAGTTTGGCTGCAGCCTTTTTTTTTTTTTTTTTTCCAATAATAGAGCATATTTTTTACATCACAAGTATTGTTTATGTCTGTGGAACAGCCTCTTTATGTTTTGTTTTTCTGATGCTGTGGATGTACATCAAGCATCATAATGAAAGAAGCCATCCATGAGGTGCACTGCACCATAGATAGATTATGTAAATATTTTCAATGATCTACCAAGAAAATAACAAATTTAAGAGAAATATAATTATCTTTAAATCCTGCACATTGTAAATGTTTGCTTTTAATCCTTTACGTAACCTTATTAAAAATTTCAAGATGGATACATTCTCCCACTGAATCTGACAAACATCTGGTTTACAATGTGATGAAATTCCATCCAGAATCACATTTGCTCTTCAGTATGTTTTCTCCCACTATCATTCATAACACAGAACTTCTGTGTTTTGTCTGGGATATAAGAGAGTACAACAGTATGCTTTTTATTAGGAATAATGCCCAGTGCTCTCCCTTATAGAATTTAAAACTGCTATCTATGGGTAGGTATAGTCAAATATATTGATAGTCTCCCTTGTGGGTTCTGCTGACACTTGGGTTTAATTGTAGTGAACTTTGAATTCCTATCTTAAGGTCAGTTATTAACTATTGATGGATTCTCCTTTTCTCCATTTAATGCTAAAGTATTCATACTAACCAAGATAGATGGGAACGCTGAAGAAATTTTTCAAAGCCATCACTGTACAAGATATGCTTACACTCCTCCTATGTGACAAACGGAGAGCCCTTTTCTAAAGGTAGTGATCACTCATGTTCAGCTTAAAAAGGAAAACACAACACAACACTGCGCTGCTGACCCTCGCCATTTTTTTTCCTCCCTGTACTATCTTCCTAGAAACAAAGGTCCTATATGCTGCTGTTAGGAGAAAAGAAAATAAAATTTCCACAGGCACTACCTTGGATACCAACCTTGAAACCAAATGGGGTCAGAATGCAAAGGAGCAACCAGAGCACCACGCACCACCCAGCAGGGCTGACAAACAACTGTGTTCCTTTGGGCTTCCCAGAAGGAAAAAGAGTGCCCCTCAGAGATTTATAAACACATACATAATAAATGGGAGGCTGAAGTTTAAACTGTTATGAAGCATTCTCTACTCCGCTTCCGAAGTCCTCTGTGATTTAAAGAGCTGACATTTACTGTGTGCAGGCCTATTATTCAGAATGACTGTTTGTGTATAGACAATATTTTAAAATGGCTTGCTGTAGATGAAAAATTCTTATTAAGTCAGAAAAACAGTTTAAGTAGGTAACACTCTCCCAGTTTAGACTGCTATAAGTCTCGCTGACCCGCTGTAAGGAAGGCGCAGGGGCAGGCGAGCCCGTCGATGCTCTCTGCCATGTTAAGGTGCGGGGGGATTGTGGGACCGGCCCCGCGGGTGCTAAGCCAAGGCGCATGTGGCACCAGCCAAGGCCATGGTCACCTTCCTGTCTCCTGTCCTGCAACAGACACAAAGAGGTTCAGTGCCACTGTTACGCATTTAAACCTTCTTCTATCACATAAGCTTTGACAAGTGCTGGAGCTATGAAATGTTTGCCTCCCCTGAAACGAGTGGTACAACTCACACCGATGTCCTCTGTGGTCCTTAAAAATGTTTGAGTAACCAATACTTGGCACCAGTCAGGCATGCAAAGCCCTGAGACTCATCAGACTGGACATATCCTTTTCTTTCACCATGCCTGTAGGTTTCCCTTGCCCAGGCTTCTCCAACCTGTTGCCTTATGCCACAGTCCTGGTGGCAATCAAGCAGGACATATTTCTGAGGTATCCTCCCTGCTGCAAGGAACAGAAATCTGCCAGGAGCCACTAGACTTTCCTCCAGCAAAACAAATGACTAAACAGAACTAAAGCATACACATATGGTTTTGATTTTACATTGTAATAATTACAAAATACTCCTAGCAGACTTAATACCTTGTCTTTGTACAATGTACCAGTGGATCTCAATGTTCATTTCAAAGCACATTCACACAGTTGCACTCTTCAGTCAGCTCGCCACTTGCACACCATCCAGACCTGAAAGTACAATCTTTTCTTTTGTATATACATTTTGCGGGTAATTTTTACAACAGAAAAATTCACACATAACTGAGGAACAACAAAAATAGTGCTATCTGACCGTATCACTAATGACAAGGCTGGCTACCTCTCTCTACCATGTAAATTATTCTACTCAAAAGGCCCCAGTGCATGTTATTTTACTGTCATTATATTTGATAATAATGTCTAGTTCAGAGAGTATTTAATATGTAATATACAGGTCTGACTCAATACAGCTGGGCTCAGATTTTTCAGGGTGGTATATACTAACCTGGTAGAGAAAATCATCCTTCTTGAAGTTTGTGCACTAAAATATACACTTTGATCTTGATGCCTTCTGTGAGAAATGTGAGATTTAAACAGGGGGTTATAAAGAGCAGTCTTGACCCCAAACATTATGTTCAGACTCCTATGATGAGATTTTCAGAGACAACAAGTACTGTCATTGTCCGCTGATATTGAGTCAAAGAAAAAGCTATCACACTTCTGAAAAATCAGCACATGAAGGTACAAAATGGACACAGTGAACATGAACCCAATTTTGGAAGTAGAATAATCTGGTTTTGAACCAGTATTTGGCAGCAAGTGATACAGCATACTAAGCTACTTGTATGCTTTATAAGTAGCAGCTCCACCATCCATATCACCATCACCCATCATCAGTCCCATCCCTTGCATGTTTTGGCCCAACCTATCATCATTCCCTTGGCCAATTCCTTGGCAAGGACTAGGTATTTTCATAGCTCAAGGACCATTCCCCATAGGCAGCCTCCATGCAACCATCTTAATTTTGAAGGCAAAAGTGTGTAACAGTATGCAAGTAGGCAGCTCTGTGCCCAAGAGCCTCAATGACACAGAATTGTCCCCGACATGTTTAATTTCCTAATATACCGATATACGTATATATATTTTGCTGAGGAGGTTTGTACATCTTGGACACAACATGAAGACCTATGGGAAAAGCAATGTTATAATAATTGGGCTTCTGGCAACCAGTTTAATCCTCTCCTTTCTTGAATTTTTTGTACTGCAGAATGAAAGGCCAAATGAAAACCCCAAGCTACCATTTTATAAAGCAACCACAGAAAAACTCTTAACAATTAAAACATATGACTCCTAATATACTCTTCTGTGAATGGGCTGAAATGACTAATCATCATCAGCTGATTAAGCAGCAATTTAATCTTAGCTAAGGCCTGTGAAAAATCAACAAAGACAAAAAGTAAAGAAAAGCATACAAATGTTACAAGATTTATCCTTCTGTCCAAGAATTTCAAATTGGAAATGGAAAAATATTTGCTTTTTCCCCTTTATAAATCACACGCTTTGATATGCACTATTTTTAAATACTGTCTATGAAATATTAGTACTTCAAAACAGATTTAGTAGGTTTTAGTAGTTTCTATTGAATAGATAATTTATGAGAACTTTTGGTTTCTTTAGTTTTATTAAAAGTGTGGAATATAATACTATTTGTGCATCAATAAACAGTGTATTACCCAAGTGTTGGCAGCCATTTTTATAAAACACACAGCTCTTAATCATCTGGTTCAAGCATTTTTCCTATTTGAAAAGTCTTCATCTTTTTTTTTTTACCCTAGTTAAGCCAGTTTTATTTAAAGTATTATAGTGCACATATAATTTGGACTTTCTTACTGATCTATTTGAAGGTGGGTTTTTTGGAAAAGGAAGAATGGACCTAATGCTTCAAGCAAAGATCCTGTGTGAAAACAGAAAAGTCAGTTTTCATTAAAAACCAGGATGATGAAAGATAGGAAGCAAGCAAGAACCTCTTCATCTTTGCATCTGCCACGTATGATGTGCAAGCTGCTGCACAAAGATAATAATTTTGTGATGGGTGGCTATTCCCTAGTTCAGGCCTAGTTCACTACACATGGCTAAATTTCATAGCAGACTGTTTGCAACCTTTTTCCCTTCCCAGTTCTGGTTGATTCCAATACGTGGGCCTGCAGCATGCGACAAGGCCAAGTGACCAAGTGACTCCTTGAAGCCTCTGTGCAAACTCGTCTTGGTGCAGGAAGAGAATTTTCTGGGACCATTTTATATGTTTGGCTTGTTGACTATTCAATGTAATTTTTTTTCTTTTCATCTTCTCACAGAAGTAGCTGAGGTATGACAGGGAAAACTTTCCTCTATGCTAAATATTAACACACACCACATCCCCACACCTAATATTCTCTTAGTTTTTTCCTAGGATCGAGGGGGCATATAAAAGTCCATTTAAACCAAGGGAAATAGTGCTTGTCAGTCCAGGGAAATCAGGATCAGGCCTCAGCTTTTTGCAGTGGTGAAGTGAATAGCGAAGCTCCTAATGACTTCATCAGAACTTGGATTTAGCCCTGGCAGGAAACACAGCCATAAAACCATAAATTCAGTAAGATGAAATTCCAAGTGAGTATATTTGGTCAGAGGAGATGAGTACTGGAAATGTGCAGAGAGAAAAAAGTCCAAACCCAACTGTCTACAGCTGTTAAAAAATGAGCCAGTGTCATGTTGGTAACCCTTTAAAATAATGGTCTAATCATTATTAATTCCTTCGATATTTAATGTAATAACATTAATCATGATGAACTCATTTGGTATTAATGTGAATGTCAGACATACCTCTCCACATACATGCACATCATTTTGGGATTAGGTCTTTGCTATATAATTCTTTTTGTATCCGTCAGAAAGTGCTGAGGATAGTTGTTTTGTGACTGACACAGCTGATCACAAGCACTACTTATATACAACTGTCCTTTGTGTTTCCACACACCTTTGACAGCATCTCTGAGCTCCTGGTCTTCTGGGGTAAGCAATTACAGGACCTAGAGGTGGGAGGAAATGTGGAAGAGAAGCCATTGGTATAGGTTGCATGAAACCTCATGTTGTTTTTGCTCTTTGCTGCCATTCTCTATGTGCTACGAGTGCTGATGACTGTTCTGAGCCAGATCTGCTGCTGATGTGAGCTCACATCATAATATTGAAGCAGACTGACAGGAACTGAGGATCTGGATCACTAACAAAGGTTCTTGATCAACAGTGACCACTGTCACTGAGGCTTGGTGGCTCGTAATAATCAAAGTCTGAAGGCATCATTCAGATGATGTTTCCAGAAAAGGTACTTTCTAGGCTGTCTATTGGCAGTGCCCAAGATCTACAAAAAACATTAGTCTCATGTTTACATTTCTGGCAGACATAGAGTAAGGTACTGGTATCAAAAAACAGGGTGTGGAAGAGACGGCCACCCTATGGAAGCTAACTGCGTCAAAAAAGCACGCACCCAAAATCCACATAATCAAGGAAATGTCATCAAACCTTCGTTATTTCTAATTAACATGTATTTTCAATTGTATTGAAATTTCTAGTGGTTTATGCCAGCATAACTCATACGTACTTCATTACAGCCTTCTCATCCACTCCCAATAAGTATGTCTATTTGCTGTCTTTTGCTCATTTCTGAATAGCTTGGCATGTTGTTAGTAAAAATTCATTCTTTTAAAGCACAGTATCCATTTAGCTTCTATCCTCTGAACTTTATTCATTCATTATTAACACTGAAAGCCAAAGTGCATGAGAGAAGTTCAGTCCTATCGGCATTTCGGATGAAAGTAATGTCTCGGTATATTAGCCGTACACAGCACTATCATACATAAAATGCTGCCCACTGCTTCAACAAAGCAGCCGTATCCCAGTGCCTAATAGGATCACTTACTTCAAATGTGACACCACCTTCTTTGAAATATTTGTTTACATTTCATAAACATATGAAGGTTCTCAAACTCAAACAAAACCTCCAGCCTCCAGCCCAAGCTCTGATTCTAAAGAGCTTTCTGTTCAATAAATCAGAGCCTGAATCCAGGATCCTTTTTTTTCTCTAGCTTGCCTTTTTTTTCTTTTCTTTTTTTTTTTTTTTTTGGATAAAAATAAATGTCATCTGGTTTTGACTGCAGATAATGAATCATATTAGGAATTTTAAAAGCACTATTCTCTTTTTTGAGACCTAATTTCAGACCTATTAACACTTTAATATGAAACAGAAGCCCATCATTTCATTAGAAAAAGAATAAGGCCCCTCTTGTACCATATGTTGTTTCTTCCTTTATAAAAAATCCTTCTGAAATCCTAGATTGGGCAGCATCAGAGCAGAATGTAGATCTGGCACAAAAACAACATATAGGTGAGCAGACCTGGCATCAGGAAGATTAACTGTTTCAAGAAAAATTACAGGTTTCTGGCAAACCTTCGTTCACATTCCTTATGATAATAAATGAATCAACTTTAAAAAATGAACAACTGCAACACAAAAAAAAATCCTGGTGGGGGCGACCCAAAACATGTGAAATGCCAGCATGTCATCACCACAAACTTGCTTATAATTACACCAAGGACAAACAGCTGCTTCTTACAAGTGCTTTTTGGCACGTTAGATATTTATTAAATAAGGGAAAGAAAATTATAGCTGTCCCTTTTCAATATTTACATTTAAAAAATGAGAATGCCTTTAAAACACACAGAACATGAATGCAAGAGCTGGTGTGATAGCAGAGAACCTTATTGCACATAATTAACAGACACATAATGTCTGGTTACTAGTAATTTCCTTCTAGCTGAGTAAGGAAATAATTTAATCATGTTGATCAAATGAATCCCATGAGACCAGTGTAACATTATGCTTTTTTTCCCCCCCCTCTCTAAATCTGCATTAACTGATAAGAGTCTACTTGGTGAAACCACGGAACCCAACCTTGTTTAGGTATCCTTAATAATACGTAAAATATGGGCATGATTTTAGTAATTGGTTTAATCAAGCATTTCAGTAAAATCTTTTCTAATTCCTGGTGCTGGCTGCAAAGAAAAAGAGCGGGGAGAAGGAAGAAAGAAATAACTTAGTGTGTTCTTTATTTAGAATAGAAGCAAAATATTTTTTAAAACTGCACATTCCATGTTGCTCTGCTACAACAAGGAAGGTATTTCTATAAACACATGTAGAAATATAATTAAGCACGAGTGTTAAGCAGCTAACTGTAAATTACTGTTATTCTCCTCCCCTTACCCCCAAAATATCTCCAGGTGTAACTCAGAAATATGCAGGTAGAAATTCCTTGGGGTTTTTTCCTCTAAACTATCATTTTATTTGATTTGCCTTGTCATTCCAGGATTTCATAGTAAAACCTTTTGTGGGATTCTGCTATTGTTCTCTTTGAACTACTTAGAAAAGGCACTGAACTACCTTCTGTGCTATCTCAGGTAGTTTCCTGTAATGAGGTGATATAATTTAACACTTACCATAATACATTTTATCCATCTATTGTTTGCTAAATAATTCCTGCAATAACACTTTTATTCTTTCCATAATTCTTTAGGGTAATGCTGAAGGAATAATATTTTTACTGCAGTGATTGATGTCGGATTCTCCAGCATGAACAGACCCCATGAACAAGGGTTATTGATAAGCATAAAAAAAAAGCTGTATGAAAAGAGTATCAGGGATCAAAGGGTTAATACCATTTTATGAGGCTGTAAAAATCTACCTCAAGAATCTTGTGTTAGCAATATTCTTTGTGTAAGATGTATGTTATTAAAACAAGTAGCAGCATCTGAATTAAAGTGACAGTATGATGGATGACTAGTGAAGTGGAATCAGAGTCGTTTGCAGCATTTTGGGCTAGATGTGGGAATTCTGCCTCAGAGGTAGGGTGCTTGGCAGACACATTGATTCCAGGCTGACGCATGTTCATAAATATGCCCCTAGAGAGGTGTGGCCTTGCAGAATTTACAAAATTATGTTCATGAATTATTTAACATTTATTTATGGATGCTATATTTAAACAGCATTTGCAAAGGCGAATGGACCATAGCATACATAGTGATCTTTAGATAATGCAAATTCTGCACAAGACAGAGACAGTTTGCATACTTCATGGAGAGGCTAAGTCTAGCAGAACTAGGTAAGTGATATGTCAGTGTTGTGGCTTTATATACCACAGTCTGCTTCACCTCAGAGAGACTGACAAGTCCAGGAAATACCTGACAAGTTGGCAGTTACGATCTCTGCAAAAGAGATCTCCTCAGACAGAGATACCACAGTGCTGGTGAAGACCACTCCTTTAATAAACAGACTCCAAACTTGCTTCTGCAACCACCGTGCCTGAGAGCTTTCTCACAGAACAGGCAGTGAACAAGCTGTTGTCAACTGCTGCATGGCCCCACTGATCTTGATATCAGACTGCTTGACATTACTAGCGTAACTCTAGATGTGCAAACTTAAGCATTTGTAAGTCTGAAATGCAAAAGTTAGGCTACATAGGAAAACCCCAGCCTCTTTCATCATGCACATATGTAACTCACAACCCTTTATTATGTGATCAAGTTCTCTCTCAATTAATACCACAGGGTTTTTTTCTCTCCTGGATACACACAAACTGCTCAACACACTTGGAAAGCACAAGATGAATCCATATTGCACACAGTGAAACAATGCTATGGCAAAAATTAAAGATGAAATGTCATGATATAAACCAGAATCTCAAGGTAAAGCAGTGTATCTCACTCTGGAAGGGATTACCCTTGAAGGAAAGGAAATCTTTCATTTAGCTGCACTGATAGTTTACCATTTACCCTCTATTTACACTCTATTATTGTCTTCCATTGTGTCATTTCTTGATCTTCAAAAGACATAATTTTACATTTAATTTTCACTGTAGGGGATATGAACAACACTGTCATGTGGAAAATCTGTTTTGTCTTTTCTTTCTAATCCTAAGTGGTTGGGTTACAAATGCTAGATTCCTGCAGAGAGCAAGGAGACGTATCCACAGTGCCTCTGCAAGATCTATGAACTGGAGATGTACCAGGCTATAAATGGTCCCTCTTGCTCCAGAGAGGTATTTCTTAGCTGATGGTATGTATCAAAGAAGAATGTACAAAGCAATCATCCTATTTCCTTACAATCCTTTTTCTCTTCTTGCTGCTCCAGCAATTGCTGGTAGCCTTGTGTGCTTTCATACCATGTCCACACAGACCAGCTAGCTCAGGGTGGATGGAAGGGAAAGCTCTTTATTGCCATAACCACTTGCTCTAACGAGGCTGCATGGCAGGCACCACTGTCTAGCTCCACGCAGCTGTAGGCACTTTAATGCTCCTCTAAGAGGTCTGGTAATGGAGTAATTTATTTGGAAAACTTTCTTCATTAGCATTTTCCTGAAATAAACTCCCTAAGAATAGATTTTTTTACTACTTAATTTCGAAACTTAAGGTATTAGGAAGATCATCCTGTCCATGGTATGCTCTGAAGAAGGATCATCTTTATCCAGCCATTCAATAAAAGTTCTTGGAACCTGCAATTTCTCAACATCCTGAGTCCTTAACAGTCCATACTGTCAGGATATGCTCCCCATTATCTAACAATCTTATTTGCTGCAGTCTAATTCCACTACTTTTCCTTCTATGTCAAGGGGACACAGAGGAAAAGTGATTCCCTTTCTCTGTGCAGCCTCCTTTTATATATTTGATGCCTGTGATCATGCCCCCTCAGCCTCCTTAAACAACCCTAACACGTTCAGCCTGTCCTCAAAGGCCACATTTGGCAAACCTCCAAGCAGTCTCCTTGCTCCCTTTGCAACCTCTCCAGCTGGGGTACATTTTTCTCCTTACCACACCCAAAAGTGAGCACACCACCACAGCCAAAGTCTCACCAATGCTTCACAGAGGGGAAGAAGGCCCTTCATCATCTCATGCTATCTTCCCTGTCCTTAACATGGTTGTTTTTTCCCCAAAAGCAGGTTTGTGTTTAGCTACCATTCTGCTAAAGCCATCTCAGATCCCTTCTCATAAAACTGGTGTTTCATGGCTCATATTTGTCAGAGTATTCATTTCTACCTGTGTTCAGAGGTCAGCATTTGATCTCACTGAATGCACCTTATCTTCTTCAAGCCGTTTCTCCTATTTGTCAAGGTAATTTTGAATTCTAATCCCGTCCAACAATCTGACTGCAAACTGTCCCAGCTTGGTGTCACCTGCAAATTTAATAAGTTTAACATCCCCTTCATTATCCAAATCATTAATGTGAATATGAAAAGGGTTCTAGGCAGAACTCATTCAGTACGTCCTTCCAGGTTGACAACGAACCACTCATAGCTAGCCTGAGTAGTTATTTTTCTAACTTGTTTTCCATCCACATGAAAGTGGCTTACCCTAAACTAGATTCCCCTAAACTAGATTTCCTCTAAACCAGAGCTGGGAATAGTTCACCATAATGTTTTTTAAATTTCTCTTAAATTTCAGGATAAAGGTTGACTGAAAATTGCATTTGTTGAGCTAATGGGCATCCAGCGCATCTTCTCCCAGAAGAAACGGAAGAACAACAGAAAACAAAAAGTAAGAAAAATCAGCATCATACTCAGCACAACTGTATCTTCTAGCTTTTGTTTCACATCCAGTCCAGATGAAATCTATGTGCTTCAGATCTATGGTTTCAAGTTAAGGCAGAGATAAGCTGCCCTTTGAAACTAAGAAACTTTGGGTTTCTCTGTAGAAAGAGATCCTCTTCATTCTTATCATCACTAGCATCACCTTCTGTTCACCCCCAGTGGAAGCAAAGAAAGGAAACACAACTCACAGCCACTGTTCAAGTGTTCTTCTCAAACACTGAGTCCCCTCCAAAGGCACAGTTGCAACGTCATCATCACATGCTCCCTCCACAGATGTAGGTCGCAAATGAACAGCAACAAAACCACCATCAGAAGGCTACCACACATCCTCTGCCTGCCTGCAAGCGATTGCTTTTCAGCGGGAGGACACAGCCTCGCCTGTTTCAACTCCAAACAGGAGTCTATCCAAAAAACTTGCAAATATGATACGAAATAGGGGAACATTTCTCCCCTTAAAGGAACATTTCAGACAACACTGTTTTCTCTGCTGCATAAGAGACATGTGTTTCTATTGAGGATTACACCACAATTTTCTCCAACTACCTTAGTTTAGGAATTGATTTATCAAATGTGAACAACTTTCCCACCAGAGACCTTGGAAACTGTACAAATTTTCGATCTGTTCCATTAAAGTTTTATTTTAATACTGTATAACTTTTCAGCTGTCAAAGGTGGTGGTAAAAACAAAAAGAAGCAAACAGTGTTTGGCATTTAACTTTCCTGTGTCAACACGAAGGACTCATCAGCCATACTCTAGCTACTTGTACAATTGCACAATATCAGACGGCACTTTTGGCAGCAAGCATAAACTTAACATTTGGGTTTGGGTTTTAGGTTTTCAAATTTTGGTTAAAATGTATTAACTTCTGATTTCATTATTTTAAACAAGACAAACTGCTGGCTCTGTTCTCTACATCGCTTTCTTTAATTAAGTACCAAATTCTTCAGTTCTCTGATGATCTTGTTCTAACAGGCAGCTCCAAATCTCAACTTTCCCAAAGTTTAGAGATGTTTCAATGTGGCCAAACCAGGCTTGGAATACTATCCAGAAGTTATTAGAAGCAATCTGTTTTGATTTTCCAGCATATTTTTCCTCTGCTGCATCCCCTTTTCATCTGGAAGCAGCTCCTGTCTCTTTTCTAATTAATGAGGTGAACCGGTATGAGTGAGCTTATGATTTCGGCTCTTTGCTTGAGTGGCAGAGAAGTAAATGGAAAAATTGTCTCAAAAGTTTAAATGAAGGATTTGGCTTTTGCAGTAGTGAAATTACTAGTGCTCAGTGGATTTCTCAAAAATGTTGCATGCCAAAGAAATAAACCATGAATGATTGGGGTAGTAGGATTTTTGTTATCAGATAAGTCATCACTTACTCAAGTTCTCTGACTTTCCTTCCTTTGCAGGGTCTGAATTTTTTTTCTTTCCATTTTAGTTTACTGACAACAAGAAATGTCTCTGAGCTGGAATATCCAGACCTAACTTGAAAGCAGCATTTCAAATACTTCTCTCTCTCTTTAAAACCTCAGACTTTCTGCAACAGTTGGAGCGCTTCCTTCGGTTTCCAAGTACTTAACCCATTAAGTGTGGTCTCTTTGATAGACTAGAAACACTTCTCAGGGAATTCGGAGAGATTATCATACTTTTTAAACACTGCATGCTTTAGAAGTAAATATTAAAACTTGAATCTTCGATTTTTAATTCTTTTTACAAATTGTTGGTAAGTTCCTGTGCAATTAATATTTGTATTTTTGAAAGAAGGTAGACAACTTCCAGTAAAATAAACTCAGCAGAATTAGAGCAGGAATGTGCTCAGTTTAATTACTTCAGGGGAAAAAAAAAAAAAAAATCTCTTACATGCTGGTGATGAGTGGATTTGTGATGATTTAAACCATGAAGTACTAAGATCTCAAGAATACCAAAATATTAATAATTAATATAAGCCCTGATATCTCCATCCAAAAGGTATTGAAGTGCTTTGTAAACTATCAGACAAATCTGTAGTTCCTACTAATCTCCCTTGCTCCATTGCAGTCAGCAGAGTTAGCTCATTTTACATGTCCCTGGTGCAGCTTTGGCCCTACATAGCTTTTGCACTTTACTGATGTAAGTCTGGGCTTTTGAAAGTAAAGACACTGAGCCAAATTGCTTCTTTTATTGGAAGCCCAGAGAAAATACAATGTGTCTTGCAAAGCAAGCTGGACTTCACCTTTAGGACACCATGATTCAATGCTTAAATTCAATGTTGACAACACAAGAACTTCTGCTAAGGACACCAAAGACCGTAGGTACACACATGCACTGAAATGTTCTCAGTCCTTTTTCACACCAGATTTGTAGTAAAATGTTTGGTGCCAGCTTCATTTGTATCACAGAGGAGCTCAATAAATGCAAAAGAAATTGGGTCACAGAGAAACTGGGTTGCGAAGATAACTGCATTTGAGGCTCTGAAGTCTCTGGGGAGAAACAGGAGAGGAGGAAAAGCCATTCTTCTCTGTAATTTCACTTTTTTTTCCCCACCCCAGAAAGACTGGACTGCTACATGTTGCAGCTAAGGGCTTTTGGGAGCTGCAGCATGAATTAGAGCTACAAACTAAAGCTCATTATAAGTGACACAAAAGCACTAGAGGTAATAGAAATATCCTGGTTGAATTCCAGGGATTTTGAACCAGGTGTTTTGAAAGAAATCCCAGCCCCAGTTCAGTCAGTGGCAGAACACCTTCCAGTGTCATAGAAACCATGAACTCACCCAGTATGTGTTATTTTTTCACTTTTCCATCTCTCTGCCTGCTTCATTTATCACTTTATTTATTCTATTGGATTTATTGTCCTCTGACCCTTTGCTGTACTTGGAGTCACAGTTTCTCCTAAACAGAATCCAAACTCAATAATGGTCAAGACTGAGATGAACTTTTGAACTCACAAGGGTTGAATAGGTTCAAAATTAAACAGGAACAAGAAAACAGTTCAATTCTAGTTATTATCTTCCTACGTTCACCACTTCTGATTTTATTCTCTAGGCAATTACACGTGCAGATTTAACCATGTGTAAAAACATTTACCAGGACGGGATTGGAAGCATAATCTGTAAACATATATGTAATTGCCATTGACATCAAGTTTGCATTGAAAGGTCTTTCAACAAGTATGATGAAAAAAAAAACCAAAACCAAACAACACACCAAACTTCAGTATTTGGGCCTCTGGCAACAAACCCAGGCTGCTACTGTAGAGCCACAAAATACTTCCTGTAGTAAAACAAGTAGAGCTCCAGCAGAGAGAGGTGAATCTGACACTGTGGCATGTTTTTGGATTTCATCACTGTTCATGAACATTTCAGATATCATTGCAAAAAATTATGTTTCTAGTCTTCTCACTACAGAGAAAAGGCAGCAAACAGAGTGCCAACATTTTCCGAAAGCATTCAATTCTGAAGCTGGGCTCTTGGCTTGTAGGAGCTGGCTGCCACCTCTCCCAGTAGTTTGGTCTGAGACAGTAGAGGTCACTGGTGCTGGAGAAGTGAAGAGACCAGAGTGGAGACCGAGAAAAGCACTGCTAAGGGATAGACAGGAGAATTTATAACTTCTCACAGGCCACTGACTGCAGCCAGTTGCTCAGAATGGCTGCCAGGGCAGAATAAAATGTGGGGTTTTATTCCATCTGCTATGTCCTGACCATCCCAGCACTGCAGACACTGTGCTGTGTATTTGGGGACAGAAAAGTCACTCTTACTATGGAAGACTGTCTGCTTTAGTTTTCTCTGTCTCTCTCACCAAGAGCTTTCAGGTGGGGTTATGCTGCTCCTGTGTGCCAAGACAGAGGAAAACCCACCATGCCCTGGCTTCTTCCAGCCCCTGCTCACAGCCCAGAGCCCCCGGCACAGTGCAGGCAGGCTGCGTAAGGGGGACAGGGGCCTCAAAACAGCCCCGTGAAGAAACTGCAGACAGAGCAATTCCTCACTACGTGACAAAGAGCCTTCCCAAAATACAGCCCCCCTCAAAATCCCAACAGACAAATCCTATTGGCAGTGCTGGCAATAAGAGTTTCCAGAGGATGTGCAAGATGGAAAGAGGCAAGTCGTGCTAGTAGGGAAGGAAGGTTCGCAAAACAATTAGGCCTCTGTTGGTAGATTACTGCACCCGAGAGCAATCCGGGGCTGAGTCATCCCCATGAAAGCTTAACAGTGCTGACAGCAAGCTGAAGGTGGGTTGTGGAGACAGAGCAAGAAGGATCCACAGAGAAAAGAACAGAAGTTCAGTGTTTGACAAGTCTTTCTCTGCACCAAGGACAGAGACACTGGCCAAATAATATCCTGCTGCCTGGGATGAGTCCTAGCTTCTGCTGAACAACTTCTGCTGAGGATTTTAGGTGGCCTGTTCGCTATTAATATTGACTCAAGTCCTGTTAAAATTAATACCAGTCCCTCTACTTGTGAATTTCCTAACTTGTGCTGCACATGAAAGCCAAGCTTTATGGATTACCTGAGAAAGGCAGGACTTTCCTCCTTTGTGATGAGACAGAGTATCCATCCTTGAAGATCTGGTAACACTTTGCATTAGGGATATCAGAAATGCCCTTCTATTATCCACTAACAGTTCGGATCTTTGTCAATCTTGACTTACCATTTCTCTCATGTCTCTGACATTTACAGTCATGCTCAGTGATGAATTTGGCCCAACTTCTCCAGAATCCTCAAAATGAACATCAATTTTTAAGCTCCCCTTGTTGGCTGACAGTGACAATAATATCACTCCAAATTTTTTATCTGATGTAATCAGTTAAAATGTACAGTATGAGTTGTCTTTCTTTTGCTTAAAGACATAAAAAAGAATTTCAGTCGTCCTGCCAGTTTAAAGAAATGACACACAGGCATTATCAGTAAGGCTGTTGGGATGAATGCAGCACAGGCAAAAGATCAGGATGGCTGTACAGGCAAACAGGGGCACTAAAACTGTATTTCTGAAGCCTCCTGTGTCCTTACCCGAAGTGCAAACTTTGCTGTCATCTATAAATCAAGCAGTTTATGAGGCTGCAATATTTACACTCTAATTAAAAAATCATAAAGCCAGACCCCTTCAGTTTGTAAAAAGAGGAACTCAGGATCTGCTACTGAAACATGGCGTTAATCAGTAACTCCTAATGATCTGCTCCACAGCCTTAGAGGTTACATGCTTATTCAGCTACACATAACAAACAAGATAATGAGAGAAAGTGGGAGAAGTGAAGGGAATACATTACAGCAAATGCAGGGCTCTGCTACTACCAAGACCTGTTTTTGACCCCTCCAATCCTCATGTCACATTTTGTTTTCTCATTTCCAAAAGGCAACAGATTTGTAATGTAAAGCTTTGATAACACATTACATACAGAATGATCCCGAGATGCTCTCTGTGTGTGTAACCCCTGCAGAAGCCAAATATAGCTCCGGAGAAACACCTGCTTTTACCTTTATATGGTCAGAACTCCAGTCCGCTCCACATTAATGAAAAATGAACCTTAAGAGTCACTGTTTCCACGTGAGTTTCTCTGAATTCATCAGGGAAACAGCTGATTTCTGAATCTGCCATTTTCTGCTTATGCAGTCAAAAAAGAGCTCTCTAGCAAAGGCTGGAGAAATCCAAACACTGTGTAATGTTAGAAATAAAAATTATGAAACAATATGTCAGCTGTAATTAGTGCTCCTAATTCTACACTTAGAATAGCATTTATCATTTAAAGCTCCTCATGAAAAAAAAATCAGACAGGGCTTGGCGCTCCCCCCATCATGCTAAACCAGCCCCTCTCCCTGCCACATACAAAACTGCATGTCAGGTGCCACAAAGCTTCGCTCTTTTCCAAAACCAATAGCCAGCATATACCATCTGAGACAGGCAAGGCCCTGAAGACAGCCTCTTTTGTGGCACTTTAACAACATGGCCAGTCCACACCAAGGCATCACCCAAACTTCTTATCTCGCATCCACAGTTTTGTAGCTCTCACTAGCTCGGGGTGAAAAAGACATAAGGCAGAGATTTTACTCCCTAGTATGGGCTGGGGAAAAAAAAAAAAAAAAAAAGCCATGTCTGCAATCTATCGGTCACACCAAGATTTTAATTCTTTTCTTTCCTTCTTTTCCTCCCCCTCCCCCCCCCCCTTAATTTGACCATGGG